>NW_028297114.1:6468658-6573658 GCF_055798465.1 Pogonomyrmex barbatus | reverse complement strand
TTGTTGCTTTTACGACTCCTACTGCATCCATCGGTTTTGGCTGCTGCCATTGGCGCACGGCAACGCGTTATCGGAAACACGTTCGCCACGAAAACGAGATTTCAATTCCAGAATTAAAGTATAAGAGACAAGGTTTTTCAACATCCGTAAAATTCCGTAAAATACTGATTTACAATATTAATTTTTTTCGAAAATGTCCAACTATTTCCAATGGAAAATATATCGATGATGAATGAAACAAAATACGTTCTGAAATAGCTACGTCAAGTTTTACTTGTATGAAAATTTCCTTGTGATTGTAATTAAATTCTCTATTTAATATCTAATATAATTTTATTCAGATTTCTAATTTTATATATACAAAATTATATATCATATCATTTCTTTGATAGGAAGTTTAGATGAAATGTATAAAGAGAAAAATGTATAGTAAATTCATGTATAGTAAATTCACTTCGAAAAGAGGAACTATACATCTACAGGAAAAGAATCGAGTTTTTAGGTCAGAAAGATGCGAGAGGAGAAGGTCGGTTAAGAGGCAAAGGGTCCATGAGGAAGGAGGGCCCGCACTCAACCAGCTGATGGATCTAATCAACATTCCTCCCTAATCACGATATAGTCTCTTCTCTTTCTCGGGATATTCCCTGTACCTCTTCTCTTCATGTAAGAGCCTCTCGACTTTCCGACTACGTATACACAGTGCCTGCCTTTCGTTCTTTCATGCTTTCTCTATCTCGTTCGCTCTCACCCTCGTTCTCTCGGACACGATGGAGATTCGCAGATGCATCCACCTCTCGTTCCGCCGTCGCCGCCACCGCAGTCGTTTTAATTTAACCGTCGTATAAATTAGACTCCCAAATGATCGTCCACCTCAAAAACCGCCGCGACCACGAAAAACCAGCCGAGCGCCGTAGGTGATCTGTGCTGATGAACAACCTCCTCAAAATCTTTAAAAATTTACAACACGCTAACATGATTCCTGAATGAAGAGAAGTTTGTACGAGAATCATCTGTTATATTTTCAAGAATTAATTAATCCAAGAAATAATCTCTCGGTCTCTGTCTATCGGAATTTTTTATATTTTATGTATAATGGTATTCGAACTTAATCAATGAATGGATATAATTGAATTAAGATGTGCGTATCCCTAAATAAAACCACATAAAATTATTTAGCGCTATCCATTAATCCTCATATGCATGTTTTATTCATATGTCAACGTTACACGTTAATATCTACTCGAATAGCCTGATTTAAATGAAATAATTATTTGAAGCATATTAAAAGCATTAAAATCTGACTCAGATTTATTCGCATAATTATCAAATACACTGACTGCAAAATCATGTATTATTTTATCCCATTACGATAACACATAACACAACGTATAGAAGTAAGAAAGAGAAGATGTAAAATAATTTCCTCATATTAATGCAGTATTTCGAGATGGACGTTACCAAACGTTACCGAACGTAGTAGAATTTTAATTTCCTTGCGTCGTCGATTTTTTTGCAGAGTTGTATATCGCTGATGAAAAGTCCACGGTTTGCGAGGGCTTGGCGATAACGCGGCGGGCAACAACACGGACGAAACCGGCAGCAATGGCCAGCTCGCTACACTATCGAGCTCGCTTCATATCTAACGGCACGGTGGCGGCGTTCCTCGGCTAATTGGTTTCCCATGTTGCCTCCGCTCCCTCGGGATAAGACGGCTTTACCAGTCTCTCCTCTCCCTCCTCCTCCTCCTCCTCCTCCTCTTCTGCCACATCTCCTGCTGTTTCTTATGCCTCCTCTCTTCCCGATCTCTTGTACGATGTTGACGATGTATGCCCACTTTTCTCATCGGTATTCCAAACCACAGCGAGCTTAGTCAACTAATTGTCATATTTATTATCCGTTCTATATTCGTATCTCATTTCAAATATTCAGTTGAGTATTTTTTTTTTTTTTTTTTTTTTTTGAAATAAATGATTCCGTCTCAATTTTTATTTAGCAGAGATTTCACCGAGATATAACTATATTGATTGAGAGCCAATCAAGGCGAAAGTTTATATTTTAGGCAACAAGTCATCGAAGATTAAAGATAAAACATCGAGAAAGATTTCAAGAAAATTTAAAGAAAATACGTATACGCACACGCGTGCCGAGGATAGCGTGTAGGATAAGTGAGCGGGGCGAGAGCGACGTTAACGATTGCACCAAGAGGTAACATCTTATCGTGAACTGCAATCGCATTAAGCGCGGACAGTGACACCCAGCTCCGGCTGTGTGTGTGTATATATACGTTCATTAGCGCGAAAAATAATCGAGGGTTCGCGAGCATCGCAAAGAAACGAGAGACCGGTCGTTAATGTTCCTCGATCGTTACTAGCAAAGATCTTCATGGTAGAATTTATTATTTTGGTAAATTAGCTTTCGTAAGACTATCTTGATTATCGAACAAATAATAACTGAATACTAGATTCATAAACGACACAAGATTCATAAATATTTGACAAAATCTAAAAAAGTTTAATATGCCAATAACAGTGCTCTTGAAAATAATAAAAAGAAAAAGTCTCAAATTAGTTATATTGGAACGATGGTATAGATTATAAATCATCAATAATTCCTGAGAGCCACTGTTTATAGGAGAGAGAGAGAGAGAGAGAGAGAGAGAGACAGAGAGAGAGACAGAAATGAACCGGACGGACGAAGCCTTGATAGCAACCGCTCTGCCCACATATGTTAACGCGTTCGCACAGGCATCGCGTGACACATACTATGGCACGCACATAAAACGAGGAAGGGACGTATTGACAGCGACGGTACTCGACCTGAAACTCACCGAAAACGTTTCACCATAGAGCCGACAGTAACGTTAACCAGGATCACGAATATGGCACACAACTCGTCTAATCGCCCGCAAGTGCCTAGCCATCGAACGGTAATCAAAACACGTAAGACAATTTCGACGAGAAATAGGTCTGAGAATAGAACGAATATTTACACTTTCCAAGATTCAAAATCGTCATCATGAAATGGAATCTTATTAAAGCATAGAGAACGTCCTTAAGCTTAATACTCTTATTTTTGTACGGTCCGTGTACGGTACGGAGCCCAACGATAACGCGGAGACACTCTCGTAGCCCCTCTAACTGGGGTGAATTCTCGATCCAAAGGCGCGATAAGACGAATTGGAAAACCTCGTGACACGCGTACATGAGGTATAGTCGTCTGTCAGTCGCTCTGTCCGTACCGTTACCACACTTTGTGCGGATAGTCAGCGGTTGCCACACCCGTGTCGTGAGCACGGTTGATCGCATAGCGAGCTCAAGGGAGCAGCGCGTCCCCTTTCTTGGAATATGGATCCATATCCGTAAACTTGCATCCATATTTAACAAGGTCGTCACAAGATGCGAACCTTCGCAGCGCGGAGCGCGATGCAAATTCTTACGAAAACTTAGCTAGTCGAGAGAGTCGGATGGTCCGTCAAAGATACCACGGAAACTGGCACGATCCCGCATCCACATATGTGCGTCCCACGTGTGCTGAAAAATAGAAGAACCCGCGAGAGGATCCTATACCGCGGAGAATTTGAGCGATATTTCTCGACAGTCGGAGGCGAGCGTGGAATACGAATCAAAAACAAGCGTAATATGCCATAAACATGCACGTCAGAAATTTGTTTAAAATAAATAATTCATTTTAAATACGATCTCTCGTACTTATCTCTATCATTAGAAACGTAGCGAGAAAAGAAATTATAAGCTTTACGTATAACTTTTATAAAAGAAAAAAAAAAAAAAATCAAAGGCGAAAGATCATCACGTCTCATAACTGTCATCGACAATTAATCGTTGTGATATAATTAATTAATACTGCGTTATAACTTAGAGCATAAACAATACTGGTAAGGCACGAGCACGCCCCCCCCCGAGATATGCATCAGCGATCGATCATTATTCGTCTGGTATGGTTACAGACTGTGGCGGAATAACGCCACAGTCGTATAATGAGACGCGGCCGTTGGAGAAGCTCGCTAATAATAACGCGGCGCAATCAAGCGCTCGAGTTCGAGAGATGCCGTTTCTATTGCCGGCAAACAGGAAGAGTCGGTCCAGAACTGTCCGCGTTCGACGTTGACCACACAACGTTGGCCGTCAGTGAATAGATCGACATGCGAACGATATTTCACCCTTGATTTGCGCAAATTGGCCTTTAAGAGATATCGGCTTGTGAAACTACAAACAAAAGAGCTATCGCAACAATTAATTACTCGGACATTAAATTCTCGTCTCGTGATTTCAACATTATTAGAAAAAAAGGTATTTATATAGAAACATGACGACATAAAATAAGCTCTGCTTCTTCTTTTTCGATGTTACGTATTAATCGATCTCGGATAAATTTTAGAGATTAACCGTAAAAGCGCGATCGATATGCTTGATTATTTAAAAGGGATAAAATTCTTAAAGTAAAAAAAAAAAAAAAAATCGCATTTTGAATCGCGAGAGGAGAGAATAAGTAGTGCAACGTAATCCCACAAACTTCCGTAACGATTCCGTCAGATCAGGCGAGTAGGATGATCGCCATAGACAGAAAGTAGCTACGGTCGTTAGGAGGAAATGGTTTTTAAAAGGGGAGTGTCGGAAAGGGAGAATGGGGGTTTGGTCGCTCACCTCCTGTCCTTATGTCTGTCATTTGAAAACACGCAACACACTCTCTCACGCCACGCTATTATTACAACACACTGAGCGTACCGCACTAGCCGCATGTCCATATATATTTATTTACACTTATACATTTGTGCGGTGTAAGGGAAGGCGTAAAGAGTGCTTTCGTACAAATAAAGGAGGAATCTGCAGGACGCGCGTACTTGTACGGAGAGAATCTCCGCCGATGAAAAGGACTTGCGACGATCAGATGTTTGCGATTCGCATTCCGTCGATCATACTCATTCTCGCTCGTTTATATTCATTTCGGAGAAATACAAATAACGTGAGAAAAATTCACACGTTCGATAATTACTCACGTCGTATGAAAGCGATACTCGACATCTTCTATAAATATCATCGTCCAAGATCTGCCAAGAGCAGAGCGGCGTCAGTAAAATACGAGAGCGAATGAATTTTCCTAACGACTACTCACAGTCATTAGTCATTAAATTTTCCACGAGGAAACGTTTTTTCCTCCGTGGTAAACGGGGGCAGACGAACGACGTCTCGCCTCAGACATCTCACGTTTCCTCTCGAGTATTCATTTAAAGGTTACGAATGATGTGTAAATGATAGTGATAAAACACAGAAAAAAGACGCGGACCGGTGACCTAATTGTATCTTAATTGTCGGCGGACAGATAAAAGGAGTATGCGTGTCGTCGAAAATGTCTCTATTTTTACGTCGCACAATCTTTCGCAACGCTGCCGAGCTTAATAGCAAGTCTTTCACACTTCTTTCCGCTCTTCTTCGAGGCCGCGATCGTGCGCGGTAGGTCGCTTCTGCCGCGCCCAAGCATCGCCCGTTAATGTCCCTTTACACTTTATGAGAGAGAGAGAGAGAGAGAGAGAGAGAGAGAGAGAGAGAGAGAGAGAGAGTGCGGGCAGAGCTAACCAACACCATATAATTATCATATTACGATTATATTTATGGTTCAACTTCAATTATAAATGCATACCCGGTCTGAATAATGTTTGTTGCAACCATCGGCGGGAAGATCTCTGTACTGCTTGTGTTTACAATGATGTAAACCCACATGCGATGCGAAAAAGTGTATATTCTTTACGCCAGAATGAGCCCATGAATCTTCATGTCATTCGAGAAGCAATTTAAACGTGGTAACGAAAGAAGAATCAATTATCTCCACATCAACGTTATCGATTTTATTCATAATGTAATAGCCATAAAAAATGCAATAAATTTTTCACAAAACAAAGTAATGTTATACATTAGGCTTCTAGACTAGAATATCTTAATCTTTATATTATACGTATAGGCGGTCAACAAATTCGATAAGGATGCCAGTAATGATACGGAATGAGAAAATTTCATCGCTCTTTACGCAACGCGATTATCGTCCGAGGATCTTTGAGGTCTTCGATCGTCTCCGGTATCAGTGTATCGACATCTTCACATTGCCTTGTATAGGACATAACAATATCCGAGGGAATAAGAACCATTGCCTTCCAGCAGAGTTGCGAGTAGTTACGAGCACATGGAGCAGGAAAAGAGGAAACGACGATCAGCCATCAAGATTTCGCGTTTTTAGCCTCGGGAATCAGAAGTACATATACGATATCGGAGGCATTACATGCCGAGACATTTCTTGCAAATAAAGATCCTACTTTTGATAAACAAATATTATAGGGTGATCGAGTCACGATATACACGTTTTCATATAAAGACAAATTAGCTATAGCATATGTTACAGCACGTTTTCAAGGAAACGTGTAAAAAAGGAAATTTCGCTACGACACGTCGCAAAGGGGGTATTATCATGACTATTAAATGAATCGAAGAAAAAAAAAAAAGGATTTTATAAATAATTTTATGGATGCGCTTGTCGGACAAATATAAATCATTAATATCTTTCGTGACAGGCGGCGACAAGCGAGGCGGACAGGAGCAGAAATAATTCATAATATAATGTAAGTGAAATGTAATTTCCGTTGTACCACAATTATTGCGATACGCCACTAATTCGTGTTGCGTGCGCAAGATTTTTTTATTGGATAATGTTCTTTGCTTAGCAAATAACGTGGCGTCTAATTGCGATAAAAGGCTGTAAACGCGCAGCGCGCGCGCGCGCGCGCGCGCGCGATGTATCTCTGATGCGAATCAGCCGCGCGTGGCGATGAAGGACGGAAGCTAATTCCGGGATATGCCGATCGTGCAAATTGTCCTCCTCTTGCGCGCGCGTGCGAGATGGCGAGCGTAAGTATACGAGTACATAAGCGGGCGGACGCGGTATCGTCTCGGTACTGCGTACGAGTAATAATAATATAAATATGCGTAACCAGCGCCGAGAGAGCAAGAGCGGGAGAACCGCGAGGGAAGAGAATGGCGATCGGACGAAGAGAATGCCCGGCAACGAGGCGACTCGACGCGGAATTGGGGGACGCGTAGAGACGGTTAGGCGGATGCGTCGAGTAATGTACTTCCGGTTATTGAACGCCGTCTGAAGGCTGGAGCGACTCCTGCTGAAAGTTTCGGGTCGCGCGCGCGTTCTCCACGCGCTCGTCGCAGGCTCCCACTCGACACCTGGACCTCGCCACTGCACGCCTCGAACCTTTCGACGCCGGGAAATACGTTTGCGAGGCCTCCTGGATGTAGCGTCCTGATTAAATACACCCGTTCGGGAAGAAGCGCATGGCACGAGGAAAAACATCTGCTTCGATTATTCCGCACCGCACGCCGCTTCCAGTTACGTTTTACACGCTATAAAGCAATCGCTATGACGTGATTTAAAGAAAGAATTGTTCGGCTATTAGAACGTAACGAACGCTTTAGATTTACGTTAGTTAGTTTCACTCGATAAAAAAAGATGCTTATAGGAAGAAATATCCTAAATAATAATTGAACGTAACAACGACCAACTCTCTCAACTTTCGATTCGAAAGGATATCGATTGTCCTAATTTTAAGATAGCACTGAGATTATCCGATTGCGTGTAAGAAAATTGCGGTATGCTAACGTAACGCATTGTAACCATTAAAAAGCATCAGAAATTCAAATTACCCGTTATCGCCATTCCGTTAATGTCACTTTAATATCAAATGATGCAACGTGATGGTTGCGTGGGATATACACGATCCGCATAAGATTCACATATAAAGTTTTTCCTCACTTGGCTGAATCGCGTTTCGTAATTCCTCGTCGTTGAGTGGTTCGGCACTGAGAGCGTTTTAACGTTCCCTCTTATTACCGGAGCCCGAAAATATTTTTTCGTCATTCTCCATCGACCACTCGACGAAAACGTTTTCCATTAAAAGAAGCGAGATGATACACGCGTGCATAGCGGTCTGAATTGATGCAACAGCAACGAAAAGGAAGAAACCATGTGGGCGGTTCAGCCTTCAACGTTGCAATAAATCACTCTCGCCAAAGTAATGGAAATTTATGTCATAAACGTGGAGATTGCCGAGAGATAATTACCTCGCGCTGTAACTGACTTCACATGTTACGAAAGCGCGAGAATGGGATGAAACGATGACAAAGCAGATAACATATATTGTTATTGAAATTGTCGATACGTGTCACATATAAATTGTCCCGAATCTATCGCGTACTGTCCAGTCATAGGTATATCTCGATAAATTTAAAGCCGACTTACCCTTAGCAAAACTTTCATATAAAACTGAGCACATAAATTATAGCACATAAATTAAATTTCTACAGGTATACTCGTGATTACGACGGGTAGATATACCGTAAGGGGATGCCGAAATTATCTTTGCACACTCGTGACAGGCGACAAAACTTTAGCTTTACTTACAAAACGCGAAGCTCCAACACGCTCGGTGGCTCGACTCGAACTGAACTCGTCCGTGCCGATCTCTTTATTCCGGTAGCCGACGACGGGATCGGTTGCCAAGTAACCAAAAATCGGTAAATCAAAAAGATTCTGATACGCGGCGACGGCTAGCAATAACAATGAAACGAAAAAATTGAATAAAAGCTGCCGCCACCGACGGAAATCTCCAAAGCGGCGTCGGCTCGCGAGTGTCGGCGAGACCAAAGAAGGAAGACGACAACATCGGCTCGCCGCTTACAATACCAGGTGATATGCCATCTGCATTCAATTCTGCTTCCGTTTAGAATCTTAGAGTTACTGTGTCGTACTCTGTCCTGTTTCAGCTTCCACGCTCACCTCTTTCCTAATTCCACGGCTAAAAGGCTGCTCGGTGTTTATGATACTCTGGTTAAAAAACGCTCCCGGCCACAAACGGAGAAGAATTACAAGAAGCTCTTATAGTAAATCAGCACTTAATGAGACAATGGGCCATGTTCTCTCTGGGGCGCGTCTTTACCTTGCCAGCGCTCTATAATTTTGGGGAACGCTCGTTGGTTACCTACCGAAGTAAACGCCCGAGTAAAGGTTACTTATTTCTACATCGCGCGTCATCCGCGCACAACCCACGTTGTGAAATGTGTTGACAGAGAAAGAAGATTGTCTCATTTAATACAATTATATTTAGAAATTAAATTGCACAGCAATTGAGGAATAAGACGCATTCCGAAAGGGTTGCACGCGTTAAATGCGGAAATTGCCCCTTCCCGATGCCGGGGAATTCTCGTGGAAGATACGCGCGTAACGTGAGATTTTTCAAACTGTCCGATCGTGAAAGGATCGGACCGTGAAAGGTCGGATCGGTACACACGGTATCGACGTGTGTACACGTCCGTCAATTTAGGATAGCGTCAGAGCGTGACGGTAGAATTATGTAATGCGTGCGTGTTGAATGTATGCGATCGCGCTACATGACGCTTGGAAGTATCGTTTGTGGTTTGCCTCGCGTGTCTTTTTTTTTTTTTTCACCCGGTGCACACGATGACTACAAAGGGTGGACAACGTGTTTGCGTATGCATACCTTGGAGGATTTGTTAGCTCTTTTTTCGCGGCATAACGTACCCGCGGGTGTTATGACGGAATAGATGCGATGCTATGACACGGCAGTTTTCCCTCGATAGTTTTTGTTAACCCGGTTTGCATCAGAGAATATTCTACGAGCACAGCTCAGGTCATTGCGACGGAATATTCCAGGCACTCAAAGGTCGATGATGCAAATGCGTTATTTTATCGATAGCAAAACGGATTAGCTTGGCGCTTTTATAAAAAGAGACATTGAATAATTGTTTTTTTTTTTTCTCTGCGAGTACGTAGTTTATATATAATTATAATTGTTGTGTATAAGTGAGATATTTCTTACATGCTAGAAATAAATCCATTCAAATTGCACATTTCCTATTTGAGAGTTCAACAAGTGAAAAATATATCGCGAAAGAATAAATGCATCTGAATTAAAAAAAAAAAATAAAAAATAAAAAATAAAAATATTAAGGTAGATAATCGCCTTTAAAAAACGAAATCGACCAAAAAATTGTACAAAAATGTCAATGTCCGGCGTTTCGCTCAAACGAACGATACGTCACGTTGTATTGTACCGAATCGCGTTCTCTCTGATTAAAATGACATCGCATTAAAGTGCACGCGTGCGGTCATTACGGCGCATCGGTCTTTGTTTGCTATTCTTCTCGTTTTTTTTTTCACGCCTCTGTGAAAAAACGTAACGACTCGAGTCCAGCGTTCAATGAAATGTTTCACAAAGCTCGTTTCCCCGCCGACGGCGGCTCGCAACGACGGGTGCGGTCGTTACCAAAAAGATGCACGCGCACAGCTCGCCGCGTAAACGAACAACGCCGACGGAGTAATGACGATTTAATGGCACGTTCTGCCGACGTAATGATTTCGACGCGTACATGTCCGGTTGCGAGCAGCCAGATGGATATGGCTGATGTTGATCACGGTCCCGAAGCGTTCTCCATACTGTTGCGGTCTCGCGTTAAAATTGTAAAATTATTATAAAGCACCTATACGCACGACAACATAATATTGTTGCTGATTATTTTATCATGACTCTGCATATATAAGCTACGTTCAATACTTAAATCTTTGTGCGTTTTCCGACGTCAAAAAAGATTTTATAATTCTTTCCCGCTACGATTTAATGAACGATCGTAAGCAAGCGAGTACTTATCAGTGGATTAAGCCTGCAACGGCCTCGTTGCATTCGTCGATCTGATCTGAAACACGTGAGGGCTTTCTAGAATACCATTCGCTCGTCATCGCTATCAACCGCTTTCCTCCATTAAGATCACTTCTCTTTTAGAGTTTCAATCCTCAGCTATTACCAAAACAGAATATATCTCCGGATATAGAACGCGAAAGATTTCGCGAGTTTTAACGACGAATATGTTCGATAAATCCTGATATCTCAAAAATACTACGATGTGCACACATAACAAAGTTAATCGCGACTCATTGCCTTCAAACAAATTTATTTCAGACATTTTTTCAAAAATAACTTTCAATAGAAAAAAATTTCGGAAAAGGACGATGTAAAAATAGGGAAGAAAAGATTGAACAAATTTTTCTCTTTGTGTGTACGAGCAAAACAACTACTTAGATACATAAAAGTAAAAAAAGACATCGAGCATGTAAATGTTATAATTCTATCGAATAAAAAAAACTTTGATATTGGATTATAGAATCTAACAATTCAGAGTCGAGAAAAGCTAGAGAAGGTGGACGAAGAGATGCAATGGAGAGACGTAAAAACCGCTAAGTCGCGGCGCGGCGCGACGCGACGCGACGCGACGCATCGTCGATTTGCATAGGCTAATGAATATGTTAAATCAATTTCACAAAACAAGCGGAGCCCATGGAAATGTAAGTGGGCACTGGTTGGTCGCGCGACCGCGGAACGAGGCGCAGAGGCCTGTTATTATTGTAATTGCTGCGCGTGTAAAACCGCGTGTGGAAAATGAGCCTAATGTGACGTGTGCGGGCGGCGGTGTACATATCACGCACTTGCTCGCATGTACAAACGCACGAACGCGGGATAAAGTAGGAAGCAAACCGATACTAAAAAAAAGCGATAAAATAAAGACGATCAGTCATTGTGCTAAAATTTCCGATTTGATCAAATGTGCCAAGCGACAAGGCTCCCCTGCGTTAAAATCTATTTCAATCTTCAATTTCAATTTTTCCAAATGAATTCTGTAAAATTTGCCAGTGCTTCCTTAAAAGTTAATTAGTTCAGCTTCTCTTCGGAAAAACGGCTTATCACTGCTTATTAGAAACCACGAGCGATGATACATGTCTTCCAAAAAATGGAAAACGACAAGAGGAATAACACATACACAGAAACTAACTAAGAGAGAGGACACGATCTTCAAGGAGAGAATGAAATATGACAGAGACAGAGGAAGAGTCGGCCTCGGTGTGCGGTATGCAAAATCTCTCGTTCGTTTAACGAGGGAAGCGAATCTCGAAGAGCCATTCCTCCAAAGCCTTTTTCGCGTGCTGTGGAGGAGGCATTCTTCGTGTGCGTCCATATGTCGGGTAGCCGCGGAACGGACAGAAAGAACGGAGCGAGAAAGTGCGAGTATAAAGAAGAAAAGAGAAAGAGACGGAGAAAGAAGAAAGCGAGTATAAGAGAGCACTCGGAAAGCAAAGACGAGTCAGAAGACCGGCGAGCGGTAAGCGCCCCCTTCTCGCCCCATCTTCTTCTCTCGCCCTGCAGCTGCTTCGAAAAACTGCTCCTCCGGGCAAACCCAGAAAAACTGCTCTGCCTAACGAACCATCGCCCATTCCCATTTAACCGGGAACGTAGCCAGTTACGTTCGCGCAAGACGATACGACGCGACACGTCAAATCTTCCTCGTTAAGTCATCTTTTATTGCATGTGCAAATTCGTCGTGCCTTTAATATTTTTCCTAAATTGGAACTAATTTCTCCGCTTCTCAGAGGGTATATCGTAATTTCTACCATACTACATACCCTTATCACACAATTGTCCTATTATATCCTTATCAATTAAAAATCAAATTTATTAGTCTTAAAACACACGTGATATCATACGTGATATGTTAATAATACTAATATATCGTGTGAATCATATTCGGCTGTGTGCTTGAATCAAGACGAAAAGAGGCTAAGATATGATTAGGTTTCAAATGATTTTACAGCGGCAATGTTGAGCTACGTGGATCGTTTATACGGGATGGATTAGCGAGGCCTCGCTACCGCGCTAACTTGTGCCATCCCTTATCACAGCCGGTTGGATCCTCCGTCGTAAATACGGTTGCAACAGCTTATAATCCGTAAATACATAGTCGACAGAACGACGCTCCGACTCCGTTTCCCCTTCTCTTCATCTCACCCGGTTCGTCACGGCTATGCAAATACCGACAAAGTAATGGGTACTCGTCGCTCCAATAAACACGTTCATCCGCCTTTCCAAACGAGAAAGAGAGCGAGAAACAAAATGCAATGTTGGAGAAGGGAAACTAAAAAAGGTGAGGCGCGTTATTGCCGAGATCATGAATTCGCCGACGATCCCGAAGCCGCGTATAAAGTCGAGTCGGGCCGAGTCCGGTTGTCCACGCAAAATTGCGCCCGGGCAATATCTTCGCGTGAATATTCGCGTTCTCGCATTAATACAGAAACTCTCCGAGCGTGCGGTTTTTCTGATCCAATCTGAGAGATGCTTGTTGAAGACGGTTCGGAGAACCGGTTCGCCTGGCATAATCGTGTGGATAAATGACAATTTGAAACTTAAAATTACGCATCGGAGAAGAATCCGCGGTTGCTCGCGTTAATCAAGCGCGAAGCGGATTTCAGAACGTAATCATCCGATAAGGTAAAATTCAAAGATGGAAATTATGCCGTTTTAGAGCTCAAATGCAAGCAAATACTTTCGTTCGACGATCCGCGATGCGAGCGTAATTATTCGCTTTCGAATGAATATGTAAAGCAAGCTTAAATACATCCGCCGAGTTCATATCCTACTTTATGAATGTCAACAAAGATAGTAAAGTACTTCATAAAATGTGCATGCCTGTTTATGAAAGATTCAATGACAGGAAATGAAGTAAATAAGCAATTTTTGATCGCCATTCTCGTTATCATGTCCGATAAATAGCGTCAATATCGGATAAACAGCGATTAAAAAGCGTGAAATTGTTTTCGCGATGAATCCTGTTCTTCAAAATAAAATAAATTTGATATAAAGTTACGATAATATCATGGCAGTAATACGATGATACGGTGAGTCGACGAACGATCAGACTAATAGAAATTCGTCAGCGACTTCGATTGCCTGTCGTTTCGCTAAAACGCTAAATAAGGTCCATTTACAATTCGGCAGACAGCAGCAAACGATATCGATCAACCTGTTGCGCGCGATCAGATTTTCCTATATACTTAAAGAAGAGAACGCTCTTCGACGCATTTCTTTCACTCTGAGCACTGATTAACATCTCTAGCCGCGTTTTCCCTCTTCCTCGTCAAATAAAATAGACAAAAGATACCAGCTTCTACATTGCAAGAGACTAAGTCCGGCGTAGAACCACTTATATATTAAGAAATAACTAACTCTGCAAATAAATCGAAAGAAAAAAATGTTTTTAATTTGTACGTTTGTAATTTTGACAAATTTAATAATGTTAATTATAGAAATAAAACGTGTCACATTAATTGAAATGCTGATATATCCGCTTTAAACAAATAAAACGATCTTATAAATCGAGAAGCGATAAATAGCTCTCTCCGGCCGGTGGCACGCGTACATCTCGGGGAATAAAACACCTGTCGCGTCCCCCGAGGAGTTATAAACGTTTACAGCACCACATAAACTCTAATTAATTCTCGATTAGCGTAGTGGAATCGAGCGTTCGTCCGCCCGTCCTCTCGTCTCTCGCGAACGAACGATCGCGCGTCACGATACAAGGGCACTTTCTCGCAATTGTAAGGGGACGAAAGGGGAAAAAAAAAGAGAAGGAAAAACGTCGATAAAACGATGCGTAACGGCGAGCTCGTGCGACGTCGCAAGTGTGCAGGCATAGTCGATGCATGGTCGGGAATGCAGACGTAAACCGCGCGTTACACGTTATTTATAACGCTCCGCGGAAGGCGCGGAGATAACGTCTCGCGCCTCGCCCTCTCGCTTTCGTTCGCAAATGTCGATCTCCACGTTTATCCGGCCGTCCATCGACCGCGCGCGGAATAAGCTAATATCGCATCGCGAGTTCGTTAGCCCATTTTCGAATTTTACGAGGTCACCCCGGCGCTCGTTCCACCCGCTCTCGCTCAAAGAGAGAGAGCACTCCGCAGGTAGTATCCCTTGTCCCCTTTTCATCGTGGCTCCTCTCTCCCTCCCACCTTTCCTTTCTGTTACTCTCGACGTTATCGAGATCTTTATTATCGGGCATGCATTATCCCCCCAGTGTGGTTATAAACATAAAACCCCGTCGTCCCTCTAATTGAAGATTCATCGGGGTAATTGAGCTGAGGCTTTATTACCGGCTACACTGTAGAGAGAGAGAGAGAGAGAGAGAGCAGCGTTCGCCATTCGTGGCCATCTTTTGCCGTTCTTTATGCGCAACGAGCGTGAAAAAAAGACCGAGAAAAGAAGGCGTCTGGCGCAGAATCGGCACGGCGTAGCGAAGCCGGAAGCGCAGCCTGGATGAAATAAAAAAAAAAAAAAGAGGAACACGAGTCGAGAAGTTTAGAATACGACGGGTTCCGTACGACGGAGGTAGCGTTTAAAAAGAGTTTAGTGAAAGTCGTGAACACCTGCTCTCCGGAAGCGTCGTTCTGGGGCTCCATGCGTCGTGTGTGTTTAAGGTTTTTGTCGAACAACGATGAAACTCGTCGTAAACGACTCGACTCGACTGATCTCAACAGTTACCAACATTTTGCACGATCGTCCGCAAACACGGAGATATGCTTTTTGCAGTATTAAAAAAGTACGTCATGTTTTATTTCTCATAAATTTCCGATTATGCATGAAAAATGTAAATATTACATAAAAAAACTCGAAACTGTAGCGTTAATTATCTATTGATACGCTTCAAAGTAAGTTCCACTTCAAATACCATTGATTTTCAAAACCTGTCGATCTTTTACCGATCTTATTCCGGCTCTTGCGATGCTTTCGCTCGGCTATCGGATAGGTTTACACTCTCGATAGACCGTCACGCGATAATAACAGGTCATTGGTCTTTGAAATGACAAAAAAAATGGTACGATGACGTATCTACGCACGGAAGAGAAAGAGGGTTGAACGTCATTTGTTGAAAATTAGAACGTTTCCGGCGTGCCCTTAAGATTTCGCGTTCTTAGATAACTGGGCAGCTGTCGTAATAACTGTATATTAGCCTGTAACTGTATATGCGTTCAACGAAAGATGAAGTCTTCAGAGATAAACGCGCGTAACACTTCTACTTCTTAATAATAATAAGAAGAAATAGAAGAAATTAATAAAAAGAAAATTCCAGAATAAAAATTAACAAAAATAACAAAAATTTTATGACTCTCGATATTTGGAATTTTTGAAAATTATAGAGTGTGTACGGCTTCCCAAAATGCATGGAGAACACGCCTGTAACCGGAACCTCTCGTCGAAAATCCAAGATGCCTTTTTGCCATACGGGCTGCGACGCATTTTCCCTTCTGTGCTCGGGAAAACGTAATCGGAGAGCCTTGCTTCGTCGGGTTCCGTGGGACGGGGTGCGTATACACACACACACACACACACACACACGCGCGCGCGCGCACACTGATGAAAAACCACGTGGGCCCCCCCGTGGGGTAAAAGTCTTTCTCTCTAACGCGATCGTTTGCGCACCATGTGTTTCGGGGCCCCGAGTGCCCCTACCACGGAAGATGCCGGCGGTTTCTAACGAAGGACCGTGTGCGCGACTTTTTGAAAAAGTCCTCGGGAAGAGGCTGCCTCCGTTGTCCCCGGAAGAGCTTGGATTTCACGCTCGTAACGACCGCGAGTGAGCGGCTATAAAAACGACATAAAGATCGGCTATTTTGACAATCCACGAGCAAAGACGGAGATGCGTGCCTCCCTCATTCCCCCTTAACGCTACAACGACGACGATAAACTTTACGACGGCTCGTTTCTCTGCGACGTAATCCCCGAGTGTCGCTCTTGAGCATACTTTTTTTTTTTTCTATCGTCTCCACCGTCAGCGCCAATGAAAGCAACATTTCCGCGTGAAATCGATCGGAACTGATTCGAAGCTTTTTATAGAGATTCGATTATCGCTATGCCGAGATCGGGAGAAGAGACGACAGTTTGGAACGTTAGATCGAAAAACAACAATCGCGCTTTAAATTTATAACTTCCCTCTATTAATTTTGTCCTTCTTATCATAGAAAAATTAGGATCAGAAATTTCATCCATAACTGACAACTGATTCGCACTGTCAACTGTTGAAGTGGTCAACATAGTCCGCAATCATAGTGTATTCGCGACACACGTACAGATTCACAGAGGCGAATTCGTAGCAAGTTGCGATAAATCCGGATAAACGTTGAACCAGTATTTACGACACATAGTCGCGCGTATCGAGCGAAAAAGTTGGCGATGCCAGTCTCGGGCTGAATGCGAAAATTCACGCTTGACGGAATGCTATGGTAACGTTGACGGAGAGGCGCGAGAGAGAGAAAACTATCAGGTCAGCGCGACCCATGGGGTGCAGAATGCAAGTCACGCCGGGTAATTGCACCACGCGACCATTACCTCGCGTGCGGGCCGTCTCGGTAGGTGAAGGCTGGCGGGCCGGCCGTAGGTAGCGCGCACCTCCGCGAGCTGACGATACGCACGTATTGCCGGGAAGGTGCTGACCGGTATCCCGCTTACGTTTGTTTTATCGTCGGCGCCATTTTTTTACCGCGTATTGACGTACAAAGCGGGAAATCGTTATTCAGAGTAGAACATCGCGCGTTTGTTTTTTTTCTCTCTCTCTCTCTCTCTCTCTCTCTCTCTCTCTCCGGAAAATCGCCGCCAGCGTTTAAACGACTTTTTTCGGATGACGTAAGAGTCGCGATCGGTACTTTGTGTTTCATTAAGCGCGGATGCTTCCGAGAAATCTCACGACGGCTGTAATTTGCTGAATTGAAGCATCGCGCGCGAGATTAACATCCGGATCATAAATAGGCCTTCCCTCGTTCACAAATATGATTTATCGCTGATCGACGACACGTGCATTTGATTTACGGGTATACGACGATACGTAAAAGTAGGAGGGCGACGCGTTTGTGTGTATAGGAGCGATACTATTTGCGAACGTGTTCGATAAGAACGGTCGCGCGCTCGAGCATAAACCGGAAGCAACCATCTAAGATCCTGCGGCCGTGTCGTGTAAATATTATGCTCAAACAGTCCGAAACATTAAACATCTTGCCGATAGCACAGGACAGCGTGTTTGTATACCGGGCTATTCCCCTCGCTCTGCCTCGCGCCCCGATCCGCCGTACCTATTTCTCGTGTTCGAAAAATGCAGGGATCCGTGCGACGAATGTTGCGGAAACTTGGCATACCTGCTACGAAAAGAAACTTGAGCGAATCGATTTAAAACGGCAGAAGTGCCCCCTCGATGGCGAGCTTAGCTACCATTCCGTGGGGCTGATTTTGCAAAGAAAGCAGCTGACTAGAGACTCTTTACTTCCCTCTTACAGGACCGAAGAAGATTAGTTCTCTTCAAGGATTCTCAACCCTGAGAGACGAAACCAAAGTAGTCTCCTTATCTTCGTTCTGATATCTTTGATGAATTCTAATATTCGTAAAAATCATATAAACTAAACTCATATAGACCGTCAACAAAATGTAAACCAATTCCAATTTGTTGATGATTTATTTTGATTTCTCTCTTGCTGTAGAGATAAAAGTTTTGTTAAAATTGTATTATAAATGTTTTTGTTTTTCAAAATTTTATATCGGTCCACAATAATGACAAAAAATATTAGAATCTTGTTAAGATATTTACCATTTCTTACAGAGAACGTGATTAATTTTCACGAGAAAGAGTCTTAACGAAATGGCAGTCACTGAAACGACAACGCAACGCGATTGCCCTTTGCCGCAGCCTGCATTACTCGATGGATTTTCGTTGCACTCGAGGCTGCACAAAAGCAAACATGCGGCGGGCAATGCTTCCCGATCTGACAATCGTTCGCAACGCACAACCGATGTGCTTCCGAGAAATCAACAAGCGAAATTAACCTACCGACCGACAGATAAATCGCCTTTGAAGGCGACCATATCTTTGCCGTTTCTAGTGCGAGTTAAACTAGATCGTGTTGAAACGGTTCGACGAAACGACAGACGGCGGTCTATGACCGACGGACAAATTAGTCTCAGTCTCTCTGTGTGATTTTCTACGAAATCAAACACCATTAGAGAATCTCGTTTGCACATCATTTCAGACCGAAATTGAAAAGAATGTCATTTCCGAATATAATATCCGAAAGGAAAAAAATTATTATTCATAGACGTGAATGAAAAAACTCGCTACGGTATAGTAATTTTTAAAATTATGCTGCATATTAATAAAAAAAAGATAATAATGCAATCACGAAAATTTTGTACTCTAAATTTTGTACAACGTAACATAATTATCAGAAAAAGAATACAAGGGCAAGCAGGCTTTTCGACCTCCGTGTCTCAAGCTGTTCCATATATGCGATTCACGTGTGTGTCCCTAGGGACGTCATAGGGCGCAGGGCATTGAGCGATGCGAGCTGCCGGGATTCAACCGATCTTCACATTGCGCGCCGAATTAAGCCCGCATTATTATATCGATAATGAAATTTGACGATATTGTGCATTTTACAGGCAACCGCTCCGGTTTACTCCCCGCTACGCGTTCTGTCCCCCTTCGCTTCGTCAGCCATTGTCAAAAATCAAGACCGCGGCAGCCACCCGCCCATAGGCGCTTCGCGTTATTATTGTGGTCCCGTGGCTCCGTGGGTTAGCCTATATCCGCCAGAAGCGTGGCGGGACATTTAATCCATAAGAGTATGGGGGTGCACACGCGTGAAATTCTCTCGCTTGTTACGCGTGTTGTTAATCACGCCGAATGATGATTGCGTCGAGTTTGCATATATCTCACGTATGGCTCTTCATTGATATTAAACGCTGCGATTACATATTTTGATCTTAAATTTTTATGACAAGAAATATCATCTTTTGTGATCTTCCTCTAACAATTGTTACGCGTTTTTTTTTTTTTTCTGTTACTTCTTCATATCGGCCAAGAAAACACCAAAATCGAGAGATAAGGCAAAATTGTCGATTGTTTATAATTGGTAAAAAATATTAATTAGCCGAGGGCTTTTTTATGACAATACGTACCGAGAAAGCGAGGGAAAGAACGACGACATCGACCGCCGCAGTGTCTGTTTGTTGGTCTAAGCGAAGAAGAAGAAGCTGCGCGACCGATAAGCGGATCTGCTTCCGCGAAGTGAACTGCCCTGCTGCGGGTATAAAAGTGGAAATTCCAGCAGCCGCGGTTTGTTTGCGAGCTGGCCAGACTCATGGAAATGGTTCTTCCACGAGCGCGATCGTTAGGGTCCCTTTTATTATTCGGATCAAAATTAAACGACGCCAGAGTGAACGAGCCTCGTTTCGCGGTGAGCTTTGTGATCGGGAAAGATACTAGTCGCCGTCGTGTGTGGGCCGCTCGTTCGCGGCTCTTTATTGGGTTTACACGGTAATACGGCACGCAAAGAAAAATATATCGTCCACGATACACCCTCGCGGTCGTCAAAGTCACACGAGATCGTGCTTCGAACGTGCTGCCGGAATGACATCATGCATCTAAAATGATTTGGGCTACGAGATAATCGTTACTTAAGACATTGCATTCCTTACCTATCATTCGGTAAATTGTAATAATGTTGTAAAATAAAAATTCTGTAATCTGAGGAATTCGTCTATGTAATATACCGACGATGTACCTTGACGGATTTTATTAAAGTTGTTTAAAAAGTGCGGCTAAAGAACAAGTATAAAAAGATCCGAGCATTCGTTGTTTTTAATAACACATTCCTCGCTTGCTTCAAATCTCGTAAAATCACGCAAATATATAAAACTGTTTATATACGCGGATATTAATCCGCGAGTCGTATGTATCTCCCGGCATACGTGCATGTGCACATGTAAGACGTGAATCAAATCGGTATAACGTCCTCTTGATTGGGATGCAGCACGCGCACATCGCTGGCCACGTTTGCGCGCATTGCCCTCCTTACTAAATAACTCGTCTTCAAGCGACGCATTGTAACGTTAAAATCAAGATTACAGGCTGCCATATTACGCGAACAGGTTGGAACTATGAGACAGAATCTACTCGTTTCTTCGAGATTGCCGAGGTGAACGTAAAGCAGCGTGGTCGGTTTCCGAGCGATACCGCCGACGTCTTTCATCATACAGAAAGATGATACCTAGAGCATGCGAAATAGGAATAAAAGAAAAGCTCGACACATATATATATATATAGCAGCGGAAGTTATGGTAGCAGGCTTGGGAAATTGTCGTCGGTATGCGATTGTTGAAACCGCCGTGAGCGTAACATCGTGGAAGCGGTGCAGCGTGTGTCTTCGAGCGAAGCGACATTATTCTCCATTATGGCGCGCAGCTCGGGAACAATATGTGTGTGTGGAAAAAGTTTTATGCGTTAATAACAGAATTCGTACGCGAATCGTACGCGAATCGCGAGGCCGAGTATATCCAATCAAAGCACCGAGCGTAGAGAATAGAAATGCAATTAATCCAACTCTAGTTTTTTCTCTATCCAGAAAGTAACAATTTGAATCTCTAATTTTGATTAATTAATTTCGTGTAAAATAACGAAAAGTTGATAAAGAATATTTCTCGTGTAATTGATAGTCGAGACAGAAATAATCGGCATAAGCAGTAGGCACCGGTCGGCGCAACGACGGGGAAGAATTACTCGTTCGAGGCTTATCGAGGGAAATTTTCCAAGCCGACGAGCATCCCAGTGGTGCGTACGTGATTGGAGTACGTGAAATTATTCCCAACCTGGCCGAAACGGTCCTTCTCTTATGTGGAATATCTCGTATCGGAAAAGGTCTACCTACAAAGAATCGGTCTACATAATGAAGACACTAGAGGTGGAGGAAACGTGCCACGCTTTGAAACTCCCCTCGAGCGCCGTACCAGATCAGATAATTAATCGTAGTACATTTTTGTATTCGCGGTTCGATTCAGTTTAAGATCGACGTCTCTAAGCGACCGTTTCGAGATGTAATCGCCACTCTCTCTCTCTCTCTCTCTCTCTCTCTCAACGATCGTATTGGGTAGAGAACGAAACGCTGTCGCTTTCGTTCTCCTTCGTCAAGCATGATGAATTCCCTCACGAGTCGAATAGCTCGCGAGAATCACGCGATAATTCACGATGCGTTAAACATAGAATCGACAGACGTAGATCGTTAACTTAGAACGATAACGAATATGGTAATGTAATACGGAATGACAGCGATAAGCGCTAGATTTATAAAAATCTTATAGATAGTACGAGAATAGTCTCTATTTTGGTTTATTTCCAGGAAAAAGTAGCAAATTCCTTCGCGCACTCGTATTAATAAAAAATTCAAGATGCAACGGTTCGATAATCGGTTTGAGTAAGTAAGAGCGGAAATGGTATTGTGGTATTGTGATGGTGCAGTGTGTAAATTTCCGCGATATCTCTCTTGACTCCCCGCGGCGCGGCACGTGGATATTGTTTTTAAAAACACCATTAACGAGGATGACTGTCAATCGCCTGGAGCACCGGTGCAGCGCGCTCGTGTAATCACATTACGCGGCGCACAGCCCCGTACGCTCGGCTGGGCACAATGGCGTGTGTTTTTGTAGTGCGCTCACGGCGGCCATTGTTACATTATTATTCGTATCCTGCGCGCCGGGGGTACCACGGGACGGCGGGTAGCCATGGCAGGATCCGCTGAATCAAGCCGACCTGCACCCTTGGCGAGAGCGGAGGGAAGCTCGGGCCCTCAACGCGCGCGGTGTGTTGCCGCTCGAGGTGTTGCCGTCGATGTCGCATGGAACGTCGCGCAGAAGGGAGGAGCCCTTCCCCCCTCCCCCCATTTCTTTCCACGGGCCCATGTAAACCAAAGCGGAACGATCTCTCGACCCTCGTGCGCCCGAACGTACGAGACGTGCAACAATGAAGACATCGTGAAAAAAATGTTTGTCGGCGCAACCGACTTTTCATGCAAGAGCGTATCGGCGACAGCTGCGAGAGCGACGAACTGTCCTCGGCCTAAGACCGAAGCGAGCGAGAGCAAGTTTTCCTTTAAAAAAATATTTATACTTATTTATTAATGTAAATAAAACAATTCGGTAAAATAAAAATGAAGACGTGAATACCGAATAGCGTAGGCAAACCACTCGGAATGAACTGGTACATCTTCATGCACGCGCGCGCGCGCGCGCGCGCGCGAGACCAAGATATTCTTGCACGTGTCGCCGCAATTTTAGCCTCTCCCGCGCAGATCCCCAATGAATTTCTATGATGAAACATAATATCATCGATGACCCCCCCCAGCACGCGCACACACAACGTGATGTAGAGACGGCCGAGGTCGCGCTGTCACGCGGATTCGTCGTTTTACGAGCGTGCGAGCGCGGGGTTGATGGTCGCATCAGTCACCCATCTGGCGCTACCCTGGGCCATCCATGCGTGCCGGTTTTACACCGCACCCTGTTATGCATTTGACTATCGACAATGCGCGCAACACGCCGAGATGGCTTGGAGGGTGCACGAATGGAGCTGTGGGGAACTAAAGAAGGCGAGAAAAGAGAGCAAACACGACGGGACGGTGAGCGGCTCGACTTGATGATCGGTTGTCCTTTGAAAATTAGCGTTTAAATCCTTGTGGTTTGATCGATAACCTATAAAATATTCCCTACGTTTTCTAGTACATAATAATACAATTACGTACTTCAAAAGTATTTACATCAAAAAATCTTTACCGATATCTATGAAGTTATATTGCGTGATAAAATTATCAGGTCAATATGTACTACATATGAAACTTTTAATATTTAATATTTTAAATTAATTGTATAATAATAATGCAAATGTAAGTTAATTGTATTATCGCTAAGTAAGAAAGATCTTAGCGTTTTCAGAAATTTTAAGATGTTTTTCGAAATAAAAGATTTGAGAGTATGGGTTATTCCCTTATTTGATTCTTTAATTCAAAGCACGGATAATTTTAATCATATCAATGTTTCTTCAGCGTAATATTATTTGCTCGAATGTAATAAAGTAAAGTAACAAGAGTTAATGTCTATTTAAAAATACGTGCACAGAATTAAAGCTCCAAATCAATTGTTCCGAAATAACTCTTGCAATGACTCTTGAAGAAAATTAATTATTCAAGCAACAAAAATAGAAGATAGGAAAAAATACTTTCGTTCTTTATAGTTAGATACTGTTTTATCATTTTATTATTAGCCTAATAAATGTTGCAAGAGTCGCTATTAATAAAATATTTTTTATATTAGTAAAACCGTCATATGTACTTAAACTGTTTTATTCAATTTTATATAAAAAAATTTTATAAGAGATCTTTATCTGTGTAATTACTCACTGTCATATCAAATAAAATATCAAATAAAATAAAGGAACTATCGAGAAAAGTACAAGTTATTAGCTAAATATCCAATTTATTTGGTGCGATGTAATTCGAAAAATGCGCTTCTTTCTCAGGAGGCTTTTCTACGCTATCGCTCCGTTAAAGCCATTCCTATTTCGTTACTTTTCCATAGGTAATATCAAATTGCGTTGTCGCCCATACGCGAAAGGGCGGTAATGGGTAGAAGGGTCCCGATGATGGGTGATCGCTCATCGAGAAGTGACAGTAGCGATGAAAGTGTGCCTTATCGTTGAATAGGCTGGAGTGTCACATAATGAGCGTACAAGCCGTCCGCAATATTATCGCGCACGGTACACTGAGTTGCAAATAATAAATAGAGCCTAAAAAAAGCTGCCGACAGCTTCGCGAAGCTTTTAATTTTATTAGATGAAAGTCGCAGATAGAATCGAAACATAAAGGAATCGAAAACATGTTGGAATAAGAGTAAACTTAGAAAAAAAAATTTTTTTTTTTTTTAAATAAAAAGAGAGAAAATTAAGAAAAGTTTTAAATTAAATAAAAATCATAATTGAGATACGAGACTGACAAACTTTGTTATGGATTTGCAAGATTAATTTACAAGCGATGAAAAAAAATATTTTCAAGACTCAAATTTGATTGAAAATACGCATTCGCGTAACGGCAAGCTCCAACCAGTGAGATTTCAAACGTGGATTACTTTTCCCACGTTACACATCTAAAAGG
The DNA here is from genome assembly GCF_055798465.1 of Pogonomyrmex barbatus. Taxonomy (NCBI): domain Eukaryota; kingdom Metazoa; phylum Arthropoda; class Insecta; order Hymenoptera; family Formicidae; genus Pogonomyrmex; species Pogonomyrmex barbatus. Next base: position 6,548,731 of record NW_028297114.1, on the reverse strand, counting down.
ATAAAGGCGAAAACCGCGAATAAGACGAGGGATGGCCGCAAATCGAGCATTCGCCAACCGCTAGAGTCAATTGGTGTTATTAGATTGACACCCCTGCACACGGGGACGGTAGGTCCGAATCATCCCCCGCGACCGAAGAGACGAGCACCCTCTCGGAAGAGGCTCAGCTCGTCGTACGTTCCTGGGTATGTGCGTGATGGTTGGCGGTAAATTTCATTCGAGGAATTATCATGATTGAATCAACTCCTCCGCGCTCCGCTCCACCGCGGCCACTTCACTCGAGTTAGATTCGTAGCCCCTACGGTCGGTAGCACTAACGCTTCTCGCCCTCGCCAACCCCCTTCTCGTTCTCCATTCGTTTGCTCTTAACCGCGGCAGCAGATTCGAATTTTTCCCCGAATGCAAAGTAGACCGAGTTCTCTTTAAATGCATACAATATCCCTAGTCCGTGAGATGTACACGCGATGAATTCTTGACTTTCTCTCGTTCGACTCCGTCGAAAAGTACAATTCTCCAATTTTACAAGCGGCGAGACATGCGCACCGCGTACCAGTATAACACTAGATTTCTGGCAGATAAATATTATAAAATCCTAATTGTAATCTGCCGCGGAATGGATACGTTCGATGCTCATTTGCTCTCGCTTTTACTCTTGCGCTCCCATTTTCCGTTCCATCCTCGAATACTTTTACTTTTACTTGATATTAATTATCGTCGCGTTTCCCGTAATTCAGTCACGTTACGCCGAGACAAGCCGCAAAGCGATCACTTCGGGAAGCCGAGGCAAAGGTGTATCGAGTGTCGAAGACCGGCACCGATCCTTTTGCAGCGAACCGATGTGTGAACTCAATGTGTGCATGCGTGCGTAAAGTACACGCGTGTGCGTGCGCTCCGTGCGTTCGCCGGCGGTCCTTCTCGAGCCGCAAGAGTGATTTATGCATGGTCGTGTCACGGCCAACTTGATACAGTTACAACCCGCTAACTCACCTCGCCGCAGCCATTGGCAGCACACGGCTTTGAATGACTCGGACTTTTCGGGGCTACGACGAAGTCGGAATTTTACCGCGATCGATAACATGCCGTTCGCGTTGCGTGCGATGTTACCTCGTCGTACTGGAAACGCTAATCGTAATAAAATGATGGATTTTAAATCATGAATATTAACACAAAAATTTATATTATACCGTTACATTTCATTTTTTTATCACACTTCTAAAATTGTAACGCATACGAAATTAAAATTAAGATATGTCAAAGTGTGATAAAGGCGACAGGAAAATGTTATTTGCTTGAAACGTGTACATGCATTCCTTTCTCTAAATAACAACAAAATGTTATGTTCTTTATTATAAATCTTACGGAATTAATTTTCAATATAATTTATAATTTTATTACATTTATTTATAATTACATTTGGCATCATATTTAGATCTGTAGTAGCATATTTCCGATATAACTTGTCATTCTTCGCGCCACATACTTTTAATCGCGGATGCGATACAAAATTTAAAAAGAATAATTAGATTGAAGATTGAACAACACTCACGGTTGACAACCACTGATGTAGGAACGCGGAACGACACCTCAAAGGGCACGCTTTCCGCCCCAATCCGCTCTCCCACTCGCGAGAGCATAAATGCAGGCGCAATAAATCAAATTTAACGCGTGTATAATATTATATTCTTTAATTAAAAATCAAGAGGTAGAAAGATTACACGTCACATATCGAAGCTGCGGCGCGTTTCTTCTTTGACTTTGGCGTCAAAAAACAATGAAAGTGATTATGCGAAACACTTTGACACGGTCGATGGTTTTCACCGTGACGAATTTTCTGTCGACAAGCTATGCGCGATCTCTGACCATATTTTAGAACTTTATCAAATTTATATGGATATACAAATATTTCTATATTCGTATAAAGTGCGTGTGCGCGCAAAGAAACTGTCCCAACGTGCGTTATGCGTTCAGCGTATAATTATTATTAATATTAAACAAAATAAAACCATTTTCATAATATATATATATATATATATATAAATTGAGAAAATAGAATAGCCTTAAGCACACGCTACATAAATCAAATTTTAAAACAAAAAAATGGTGTGATTAGTGAAGTTATATTTTACTCGAAAAAAATTCTCAAGGAAAAACAATATAGCTCTTGATTAGCATCTCGATTGTATCGACAGGATCGTTATCTTGCACGTTATCGGTGCATGCAGACGAAGCCGATCAATCGGCTATTATGACGATGTTATCACGTTTCCACAATGTGCGAATCAATACCGATGAGCCGTTGATTAAATTCTTTGACGTTGATGCGGCTACACGCCGCATGAACGTCAAATAGATGCGTTTTCGATGCTACGCATTGGCTATTTCTCGGACATGTAACCTTGACAGTTCGCGATTATCGCACGGTCGATGTCGTTGCTCTGGATTAAGCGACGATTAGATAGACTAATGATCTCGACCGGTTTGACTCGGTTTTATCCTCGACTTTCGTTGCTTATCAATCGCGTGGTAGTGATTACGACGCGTTACGCGTTACGCGTTGTCTGAGAGAAAGATTCATTCACGGAGATCTGAAGTGTCATTGTAAATAACGACGCGTTCACGATCGAAAATGCTTTTCTCACTGTGACTAGTAGAAAGACAGCAATTATTACCATTTATGATAATATGTTTATGGTAGATATCAAAAATATATATCATAGTTGTTTGCGAATTGTAGAGGGGGTTCGGTGGGAAACTCCAGACTGCTTTTTCCACTTGTTTGTAATGCTAAGCCAAAGACGCGACATCGTTATAATAGTGCGATAACAATTATGCGCCATTCTGGGATTCATAGTTGCGTCGATTAATGCGATTGGCAATACACATTACGGGTGGTTCCGCAAACACAAGGGGTAGTTTGTCGGGCGGCATACAGGTCGCGAGGGATGGGATTCCGGCGGATCCTGGATATCGTCGACCCCGTCGGGTCCGAGAAAAAAAGCTGGCGGAGAATTGAGGGTGCACGACAATGGAACTACCCCGTGTGAGAAACGCTTGTGATGTTGTTCCACGAGCCGCCCCTGTCATCTGGTGGTGACTTTTGTAAACACCGTCGTGTACCTCGGGGATGGACAGAGGCATGCGAGTGATGGGAACATCATCCCCTTTACACCCCGCTATCTTTCTTGTCGCGAAGGAAAGCGGAAAAATAGATTATCGAATCGTTTGATTTACGTAATCATTCGTCTTCATAAAATCGATTGCTTCAATATTTCCCGCAATTTAAAAAAATGGAGCAACTCTAAGATTAGAAACAAATAAAATTGAATAATTGCAATTTCTTCCGCGCGGAAGATGCAATTGCGCACGACGACTACAAATAGATACATGGACATAAATGATCTTATTGTGTACCGTTAAATCGTTGTGAAATCAGACAACGCAATCAGAAATATGCGCACAGTTAAGGCATAATTGCCAGAATGTTCGATACACACATACGGCCAATGGAAACAGCCTCCAGGCTTGATCTCTCAATAGCGAGCTTACGGCTTAGAAATTCGCCCCGATCTCGTCCCCTTTCAACCCCCTAAATACTGGTATTACTGATTACAGAACCGCAGCAGCACGTGGCTCACGTCTGCGCCCGTCACAGTCACACCGGCCAATTTGCGTTTCCGTAATTTCCGCCTGACAATGGACCACCCCGCATATACACGGTGCGAGCGTATGCGTGTATACGCGGATTGATAATCCGCGCACGCACACACGCACGCGTTTCGGATTGAACGCTACTGCCAATTTCGCGTGTGGTCGACAGCAACGATTGTTCTTTGCCCGTATATACGCTCGTAGTAACGAAGCCGAGAGAGAGAGAGAGAGAGAGAGAGAGAGAGAGAGAGAGAGAGAGAGCGCAAAGCGCGTTCGCTTTCACACGCTCCTCTTCATCGTCGCGATTATAGGGCGTGTCCGTGGCAAACGACGCCGGTCACTTCGATAAAATGATGCGACACGTTGTAATTATACTATATAAAACATTCGTGATATCATGGTAAGTCATTACGATAAGAAAAATCGTAAACTTACCTGATGACTTGTTATTATACGCGCCTTAATATTTTTCGTTTGGTCACAATAAACTATTGTGCAATGAGTTTTTTTCCGTTACGGTTACTTTCCCCTCGTTTGTGCTTTTATTTTATTCTGTATATTTATTTAGAAAAAGAAAGAATAGACCTTTTCACACGCATAATTATACAAAGTTTTCGCTGTCATTACCGTAATGGTAAAAAATTGTCGTTAAAACCGAGCCTTGAGTAAATCGGATTTTGTGAGACGCGCGGCAAATCCTTCTAGAATCGGAAAGTGTTCTCTAAAGATCTCGATCTTTACCTGGAGCTGTTTAGCTGGATGGCTCTGATCGCAAACGGGATGCCCGCTGCGATTCGAACAATGAGAGCCTCAGTGGGGGTGCGTTAAGGTCTATTCTCTGAATCCTTCCGAGAATTTTTCCGCTTGACAAAGGACCAACGTTTGGAAAAGATCTTTAGGCATTTTCGTGCACCAATACCGAAACAACTTTGACGACTGTTGACCTTCCAATGCGACGCATAACGGTACATTTCTGTGCGAACCGGAAATTCGAATGCTCCGCAAATTTTTACAATGGTATTACCACGAAAAATCAGTTTAAAGCTATTCCGTTCTTTACCGTAACCTTGATCTTCACCGAAGAAACAAATAGTCAAGGGCGACAGATCGCTACGCGGCCAAGTGTTGTGACTACCAATGGATATAAGCAAACAAAATCAACGTCAAGTCTCGGTAACAAATTCGATCTGATTTTATCGAAGCGGACAGAAGTCGGCGGAATTAAGAAGAATGAATAATTTCAATGCCATAGAATGTAAGTAAACCACATGCATAGAAAGCATGAATAAGAAAAACGATTGATATTTGACTTTCGTTCGTCTTACAATAATCTGAAGAGAATTCTTGCTAGAACTCGAAACATTTTTGCTAAAATGCTCACAAAGGTTCTATATATTTAAATTTTATGAAAAACCTTGGAATATCGACGTTAAATCACATCATATTTGTATACATTATTTTCAATTTCCAACGTGACTCAAAAATATGGACATATTACGAACGGCAGCTCCGCTATCTATGTCATACCACGAGCAATTTTCTGCAAAGCCTCATTAGAATAAAACATGGTTTATACGGCGCTTTCAACTCTCTCGAAAAATCTGTTCTTTTACGTATGCATAAGAGCTAAGCCAAATCGCGGGCGGCATGAATGCGGCCCGCCACCCGCACAACACCCGCACAACACAAGACCTCCCCCACGGTCGACGAATAACAAAAAAACCTCGAAATCAGCCCCGGCTCGATATGTGACTCGAATAATGGGGAAAAAGTTGTCGGTACAATAGGCGGACGTGGAGGAAGCTCTCGAGCCGCCGGTACCAAAATGAAATCTAGGCGAAAGGGGTCGGTTGGCGCGTTTCTCCATGGTATCTGTGAGCGGGCGCGTATACACGCCAGGACTACATGCAACAGGACTCGGCTCTAGAGTACGACTCTTTATTTAACTGGAGTATAGAAGATGTGAATGCCAGGGCGGATTAAAAGCGCCGTGGAAGAGAAGGGAGGAAGAGAAGCAGGAGGGAAGAGAGAGAGGGAGAGAAGGAGAAGAGAAGAGAAGAGGAGCGAGTGCCGGCGGAGGCCGGTCGCATCAGACCGACGCGGCGGGGAGGGGGGGGGGGGACGAAAAAGAGGGAGAGGATCATTTGAATGAGTAATACTACACCTCGCGCACCCACCCACACCGCCATACAAGTCCCGAGCACAGCAGCTTTGTTTGATACGGCGCATTGTGCTGGCTGCCACCGGTTTACTTTATACCGACACACACACACACACACACACACACACACACACACACACACACACACACACACACACACACACACACACACACACACACAAGTTCACGTGTCGCGTGTACGCACGTATTCGTACATAATCGCTCGCGCATTCCCTCTCTCGTCGATCCCTCGATCTCTCTCTTTCTCTTTCTCTTTCCCTCCCCGATCATTCTTTTTACGACCTCGGAATACGCGGTGCCCTCGGGCCTTCAGCCTCAACTGCCGAAAATTGTATTATAATGCGACCAGAGCACACGACAATGAGACAGCGGCACGGTCAAGTTGCCTTATGCCAATCTCAGAATGGCGATGGTTATGATTTCCACGAGAAAGAACGGGCGGCTGCGAATGACGGACGGATAAAGAAACCGGTAAGGATTTCAGACTAAAGCTAACAAAAATTTTGAAATAGAAAATTTATGCTGAATATCGATTCCTAAAATGAAGGAAATACAATTCTGTTATTCCTAAAAAAATTCATTGTCAGAGTCTCGAAAATAGAAAATATTTATATCTATATGTGTATATCTCTGACTGACCGAAGTTCAAAGATTGTACATTATCGATTATATGATTACCGTATTAATCTTATTATTAGCGGCAAGGTACATAAATTCGTCGAGGTCCGATCCGGGGATCCGATTATCGCGGCTAGTGCGGGTACGCGCGTAAATCGAGCTTCGCGAGGCTGCCGCCGCCGCGACGTGTCTAGGAACATCGTAGATAAGACACGTGCGATTCGGCGACGTGTACGTACGTAAGCGCGGGCGTGCTCTAATCGCGCGGGGGCGACCGGGACACGTACTGGACCCGCCGCCGCGTGCGCGTGTGCGTATGCGTGTACGTATGGCGCACCCGCGCGATCTCACCACTCTCTGTCCCGCCCCCCCCTCCCCGTGTTCTGCACCGACGGCGATAACGGAATGCAGTATTCGCACGAACCTAATCCGGGGGTCCGCGGGTCCTGCGCTTTCGCTTTGAAATTTATCTCGCGGCGACCGCAGATAAGAACCGACCGGCCGTGGTTTATCCTCCTGGCGCAGTTAATAGTGATCTCGCTAAGCTCTCGAACGAAAGGCAGGTTTGGTAACGTCCCTTTCGCCGCCTCCTTCATCCGGCTGCCGCAACCGCCAAGGGATAACCGTGAATTTCGATTAATTGAAGCGACAACAAACTATTATATAATCTCACTTGTTATATGCAATCTGGGAAATAGTTGTAAATTACGCTTCTTTCCTCTGCCGTAATTATCTAATTGTGCCACCACGTTATAGAAACGATTATCTGTTATATCAGAACATATCAAGTTAAGAGGGATTTAAATAAAATTTTAATTCAAATAAGCGATAAAACTCAAATATTCTATTCCAAACTTATGTAAAAATTATTTTGCTTCCCTCTGTGTGTGTGTGTGTGTGTGTGTGTGTGTGTGTGTGTGTGTGTGTGTGCGCGCACGCGCGCGCGCTCAAACATTAAAATCATTATCAATATAAAAATGATATATGATATTTTGTATTCCATTAAAACACACGATAAAAGATTTATCACGCAAATTATACTTATATTCCAGAAATGTAAGCAGAGCAGAGATATCCTTTACATACTTCATGGATCCTGCATCACGACGACGATTTTGGTCGAAGGAAGAAGCGGAAAGCTTAAAGGGCTTGCGAGATAGGTGAAGTTAGACAACAAGGAGGATGCACGCCCGGCTTTATCGCAGACAGCAGGATAATTAAATTTGTCGGGCTGATTTATGGCGTTGCACGTAGGGATGGCGGAGCAGAGAGATGAAACTAGGCAGGCTACGGTAAGGGGTTCTAATGCTGCCACTGTTTCTCGTGCCAGATGACACCGTAGACTTCTTCAAGGTACAAGGGACGAGAAAGACGAGAGAAATGTACGTAGATTATTTACAAAACTTCATTATCTTGGCTGCAGAAAATTATATAATTATAAAAATATATTTTTGTAGCAAACACACAACTGACGATATATTTTTCCCTCGCAAATCAAAAAAATGTTAATAGTATGACGGATTATGGACGGTAAATAAATATTTTTATCTCGATACATTTATCGCGACGCTTTTGATCTCGGCCGAATTTGGACTTAAATTCGTGGGGAGAAGACGGTAATGCGAAACAAGTGTAATATCCGAAGAGCCGATTATTTAAGAGGTCGCTCAATAATTCATGAAAATTCGTGACTTGCCGGGCGTCCTGGAACGCGTTTAACTTCTAACCCAAAGCTGGTGACACGCGATGGAAGACAGCGGGAATATCGTATCGCCTATCGCGGTGTATTCTCGTAAAAAATTCGTCCCTCGCCCTTCGGCCCTATCTCGCGAAAATCGAGGTGAAAAGAATTAGAGGGCTGGTAGGATATATCTCGGGGGAGCGGAGGGACCACGAACTTTTTACCCCTCGTGCCAAGTGTCGCCGGCCTCATTAAATATTCAACTCTGTAATACAATATCCACCGTGTAGAAGGCACTGTACAAGCAGGATAAACGATTTGCGAGGCTGAGGGGAAAAGGGTCGTGGAGCCAAGCAGGCTTTCGTGAAACGGCGCTTTCGTCCCGATACAAGGTAGTTGCAAACTTCTTCGAAGGAAGAACAAGTCATATAATACAGACTGGGATTTAGTGAGGACTAAAAGTTGTCACTTTGTTACAGTTTGTCCGTAATTTCATTCATTATATTATCACGTTCTGTATTTACGCGCGCAAATTGTGCGTGATTAATTGAAACTCTATAGATTATTCTTTCTTTCTCCGGCATATAGATTTTATGATCGATAATGATGAAAGAAAGTAACAAAGATGGTGATCGATACGATTATTCTAGTTTTAATCACAATAATATAATAATAAGTCATAATGAAGATTGGACGCCTTTTATATTTCCATAAAAAACACGATAAAGTTATATCTGAGATAGGATGGGAGATAAAAGTGTCACTCGTCATTCACAGACATAATTGTTACCGGTAAACAAGATACGAGACAACGATACGTGACGTATCGATAAAGTCACAAATATACGTTTGCATTACGAGTGAAAGAGGAGGTATCTTTTCACAGCTGATCGGGCGTGCTTTCCGAAGGGTCTCGTAAAGGGTCAGGAAATTTGCAATATTTTTCAACGGAAAAACCCTGGCAACGAGGGTGCGCCAGGAATGAAAAAGAGGGATTTCTGCGAAGGAGTAACAGCGGGGTGTCTCGCATCGAAGCATATTTATTCCACCATAATGACAACAGAGTTCCATGGAAGCTGCGATCCTGCCGCTAATGTCTTTAATATCATAGCTTATCGATGACTCTTTGTGTCTATGCAAAAATCTAAGACTCTTTAAATTTTTTTTAGAAAAACCATATTATATTTCATTTTTTAAGATGTTAAGATAGTTGAAAGATAATAGCAAATGCTATGTAATTAAAAACAAAATCATGCAGCTGATAGTGTTAACAATATTATAAATCTTTATGTAATTATAACTTTACAATAAAAAACAAATTGCTATATGATAAAATAACAGCAATTCTACGAACACGCAATTCTCTTTCCTCTCATAATTTTTTTTGTAATCGGAATTAACGCTGAACGATAATTTTTAAATTGGAATTAGCTGCGCAGCGAGTGAAAAGCATCGACGCGCCGCGAAGAGAGATTTTCACGAGCCGAGAGCTGGTTATTTTAATAACGTTATAATAAGACGTCGCGGGATTGATGCTAAACTATTTGCTGGCAGCCGACGCCAAAGCGCCGAAGAGGTTTGCGGTGGAAATACGGTGAGCTTAAAAGCAACAAAGATGTCTAGATCTTAAAGCCCGTCGCCTACGAGTCATTAACATACTTACTGCCGTACAGCGACGAGCCGACTGACGCTTTCGAGCGATCTCGACAAAGAATATATATCCTTTTCGCAGCGTTAAAATTTAAATTTAAATTTGCTTGGTATCATAATTATTAAACATCTCCCGAGTGTAATATGTTGAAGAATTGAAATTTCACATTTCAAATTAATAAATTTTTACAAATAAACTTTTTGAGTAGAATTCGATAATTGCTCGTAGAGAGGCTTTGGTCGAGCCACCTACAGACCTTCCTACTACAGTTGTATTCACTCGGCCTAATCGTTTCTCCTACCACATCGTCGATAGGAATGATCGTGCCCGATGACTTTACGGGCGTCGATGCTCGTTCCCTTGATTTACGACCCCCCTAACCTTCGCCGTGTTACCTACATTGTTTCCCCCCAACGAGGGTTTCTCTTTACACGCACTGCTTGCGCTACCTCGACCGGGGCTTACCGGAGAGACCTCGACCTCGGTAAACTACATAACGGAGTATCCTTCGTCTTCAGAGATCCGACTCGCTGTAAACCATTGAACCGGTAAACCAGAAACATGCTTTCGCCATGTAATCGATGTTCTGTTCGAATTCCATGTTACATAAGCTTAAACCTCGTAAGAAGAGAAGCCCTTGTAGAGAGTGTTGGAAATGCTTATCTGTCGATGTCTAAAGTATAATCTAATGTTAATGCGTTGCAAAGTCATGCGATTGCTAGATTATTATCAAAAACACTATTGTAATGGCATGTATTATTGGACGTATCGGACATGTACAGTACTTTCACTACAAATGAAACAAAGTGTGGCCTTCTTTATATTTCGCCGCTATGGACATATCACGAAGAATAATCCCATTCAGTTTGTATAAAAATTCTTGCAAACATCTGTCGTAACGAACTGTAGGAAGATAAGTAAATTTAATATAAATAACATTCATCGCAGAATACAATTAAAAACAAATAGTCTACATGCTATGTGTAGGAAATTTCTTTTAACCCTTCTCTTATTCTGAACTTCTAAATACCCGTAAATACGCAAAATCGAAGAATGCATCAAATTGAGAGTAAACATATTCGATTCTTTTCGATTAGAAATAAGACCAGACGTAAAACTAGAATTAAATGAGATAATTTTGAAGAAAATAAAATGAAAGAGTAGCTTGTCTATTTTACATTAGCTATTTTTACATTATCAGTTTATTACATGTTCATTTTAAATTACTTTTATATAAATAAACATTAAAGAGAGAGGAAGGATTTATATATCTAATAAATAAGTAAGTTTTTTTAAATACCGATATATTTAACATCTTAGCTTTTGATATGAATCCTATCCTGAAATTATCTCGCAGAATTGCCGAACACGGACGCGATCAACCGATCATCATACATTTGATGGAATTCATCTCTGTCAATATTTTTGAACGACGCGTTCGCGCACCCGTCACATAGTAACTACCGGTTAGCTGGTCCGACAGAGCAGGCGAGTTGTTTTGCAGCGCGCCGGAATAGATATTGGTGGTAGCTGGCGCACAGACAGAGAAGTGCCACTATTTCTGACGAGCGCGAAAGAACGTCCCTTCGCCCCTCGTCGTCGTCGTCGGCGTCGTCGTCGTCATGATCGTCGTGGTCGTCGTCGCCGTCGTCGTCGTCATAATCCTCTCTCGTCCTCTTGTACGCCTCTACCATCCAAGGTGTGTTTAGACGCGCGAGGGTGAACGGAGTGCATCGTCGTTTAATAGAGGACAGACGCCGAGAGAAGCGGCCAGGAATAACCGTCAAGATGTCACACTTCCATATAGACATCGTGCCGAACTCCTGCCGGTTCCACTCGATGATCTGCCCGCCGTTTCGTTCGTCCGCCGTCTGTTTCTTCGAGTTCGCATCGCATCACGGCGGCGTCGGCGGTCTGCTCCAAGCAGGAACGACTGGGGCACGCGCACACGATTAATGAGCCGGAATCAAAAGCGCAATCTCGCTTTGCGCAGCGAGATCAAACGCCAACAACTTATTGTCCCTACGGGATACAAAATTGAGAAGGTGTAAGGCCGTAGCGAGACAGGGCTTTTGACTTTCGTGGCATATATATATATATATATATATATATATATATATATATTTATATTAAAAAGTATTAATAAATTTTACTTCGGTCGAATCAATTAATTTTTTTATGCTATTTTTTATCGTACAAAACATTCCAGAAGGTCTCTTCGTTGTCTCAAATTTTTCTCACATGTTCAAATTCATGCGCGATCGATGAGAGTGTAAGCCGAAAATCAGCTCAAGTCTCAGTTGGCGCCAAATCACGCAGATGCAAATACCGATCCTCGGAATACGACCTCACTTTGTTGCACAAGCGCTGAAACAAATCGCGCGGCACCATCCTTTTGGATCGCGCACACGAACGCAGAAACGGACGCTAAATGAGACGAATGGCTTCTGAAAACGGGACATGTGTTAAGTGCGGAATTAATTTCGCCACGCGGTTGCGGCGGGCACGCGCGACTGAATTATATATGCGACAAATCTGTATCGCCGACGTCGATTAATCAATGAGATTCCGCGGTCAACTCGCATCATTTACACAAAGAGAACAAGATTTAAGCGCGATTAAAGGTGATACGAGACGAAGGATGGGAGAGGCTTTCTCGGTTTGAGTTATCTTCCCGACCATAGGCGCACGGTGGGAAAGTCTTCCATCAAAATCCCGGTTAATAAGCGGCCCACTAACACACCCACGGTGACTCGACGGCGACTCGACGGCGGCTCGCCGCAGATCTACGAGTGTCGTTTGTCACGGTAACGCGACTGGGCCAAACGAGGCGTCGATATAACAACAACTCTACTGCCAAAGGCGTTGTTGTATCTATTTTTAGCTTCTTAAGCGCAAGAGCGATGAGCACGGAGAGACGAGAAAGAGTAAAGAGGAAAAGGAAAAGAATGAGAGATGGGTTTGGGAGTAGAAGCTCGGAATCGTATTGTGCACAATCGCGTGGGAATAACCGAGCGTTCTCCGACGACGTTTCGGTCGCACCTGAAAGCACGTGGGTGAGGTCGGTACTCTCGTTCGCCATCCCGGAAGACGTAAATAATCGCCGCGCGGATGTTATAAGCGTCACGGCTTATTCAGAAAATCTTAAATCTCCCTCGGAACGAGCTTATCGTTTGGGACTGTATATTTTAAGACTACCGGAGACGAGAGATCGTCATATGTCAAATACGATAACTTCACCTATGTGTAATTACGTTACGTAGCGTCTCGCGTTAAGCGCGAAATGAGAATCCAACGTTATTTTTCAATATACCGGAAAATTTACTTTGAGAAAAGCAAAATAACTAAATAAACTTTGCTTCTTTGCAGCCCGGAACAGAGTTCGTGGTTTCGAGATTTCCGCGGAATATTCTCGCGCAGAGATCAACCATGAAAGTGGAGGATGAAAGACGTTCATTCTACTCGCTACGTCATGAATATCTATCTTTCCCGCGCAAAGTTTCCGCGTGTGTGCACGTGCGTGCAAGGCTCATGGAGACCGTTGAGCGATCTCTTAAGTGACTACTAAGTTTATCCTAAGTCCGGTGTCACGCGAACGCTCACTTATGGCAAAACGCCTTGTCTCGCTTACGACGCAGACCAGCCGAAAAAAAAACTCCGCACCGTTGTCCCGCTCGATAGTTGACACACCTGCCAGCATTCCAGACTCACCTGGTATCGCTTTATCGTACTGTCACGAAAGCTTACACATATATATAAAACACGCAGGATAGAAATCCTTCTTTTTTTTTTTTTTTTTGCAAGATTGACCTTTTTTTATTCCTTCGCTTTTTGCTCATCGATATCCGGCAGCACTGAATACATATAATTTTAAGTTTCACCAAGAGTGCAAAATACACAATTTCGATAAATGTAACGTGTCTCTTGCAATGTCGATATCTAATAAAGGTAAACGTATATTCAATTATAATTTCTGTTTTATTTATTCTCCTAATTGTACCTTTGTTGTAATCCCGTGGAATTTCTCGGCTCAATAAGAATCACCGCGATCCTTCACAAACTTCACAATCTTCACACGACCGCGGATGTGTCACGCGAGAGGAGGGAGCTATCGGGAAAGGAAAATCGTCGCCCGTGTCGGAGATGGAACGACCATTGTTGTCGCAGATAAGCGAAGGTTGAAGGCTTCGACACCCGTTCGTCTCTACTCTATCCCACTCGCTCTCCTTTGCGCCTCTGTGATAGTCGAGGAATGACCACCCAGGCGGGATCTCGCGCCTATTCGTGAATGACAAATGCGTCTCCGCCCGGTATATCGGGCGCACGTCTCAGTACGCCGTTCGACAGGACATAAATGCTTCGTGGAAGCATGGACGCGAGACGACGTGTTCGTCTTACGAAGGATCGCCGATGCGAGCGGGATACGAAAATCTAGCTTTACGCGAAAAAAACTGAATGCGCGAGATACCGGGAGATAATTGTATCGTTATAGATCAATAAATCTAAATAGATCACAGAGCGCCGATGTTTTACGCGTTTTCCAGTTAAATGAATACACTCCCATTTAGATGGAGCATAAATATAGCGCAGTGAATCGTAAAATACGGCGGAAGCAAGGGAGAGGATGTGAAGTTCGAGGGAGAGGAGGCATGAGAGAGAGAGAGAGAGAGAGAGAGAGACCAAGCGAGGCAAAAAGGCGAGAAGAAGAGAGAGGAGGGGAGAAAGATTCCGTTGTCACTGAAAGAAAGAAGAGAAAGGGTACGCTGTGTCGTTTTGGGACAGGCAGCCGTGCGCTCGCCCACACACAAAGTCGACAAGAAAGAAAAAGATCGAGCCGCGATGCGGCTGTGGTTCACACCGCACCGAATGACTGATCCTCTCAGCGGTGCGTCTTTCATTGCACTCATGGAAGAACGAACGAACGTTGATTACTATCGCTCGTGCAAAGCGCCACGATGCTGTGCCCTTTCTCTTTCTCTCCCTTCCTATCTCGCTCTTTACCCTTTCTGATGTACGTCGACCAATGCTATATCCCATGTAGCCGCCTTGCTAAGTGCAATCAAAATATCTAGCGAGCAATTATCCGTACATAAATTTATTGGCAGCGATCACTAATAAAACAATACTCAGCAAGTACCAAAAGTCATTCTTATAAATACTAGAAGAAAAAAATAATTCAGATCACATACATTTACCGTTTGTTATTTCCAATAATTTCCACTTATGTCACTTTCTTGCTACAAGATATTGCTTTAACGTGATATTAAAATAATTGTACAGATGTTTCTCAAACATTGTGACATATAATTCAAAGATTTTAATCTAATGAAGCAACAATACATTGAAAATCTTGGCCATTGACACGCTCTGAATTTCATTCCGCGTGCGAAAAGACAACTCAAAGACACTGACGCGTTACAAGACAGCGCTACGCAGAGGTGAAGAGTCAGTATTTAACATCGCGAACTCTCGAAACGTGCGAATAATGTGGGTAATCAGATCGCTAAGAATCCTATCGATCAGCGAGCCACATGAGATACCAGAATCGAATCGATATCACATGTGTAACACTTTGGATAATTTCGAGAATTTCATCAAGAATAGAGAGAGAAAAGAGATTTTCTTCTCAGAAAAAAAAAATTAAAAAAATATGAGACTTAAAAGATAGCGTACATTCTCTCGTTTATTCTCTCTAGCTTACTCAAAGAATAATATTATTACAACGTGTAAAAATATGATTTTGGCTACGAGAGAAGTCGATTATTACAAACACGGATAATTTGGGACTCAGACTCACGGCTGTATATGCGCGCGCTGAGTTTATGTCTTGCTGAAACTATTACGAGCCTAATAGAAACGAAAACGATCACGAACACACACTTCGCTCGCGGGCGAAGTTTGCGGGACGCGGCCTTGCCGCGTCGCGGCGCGAACGACCGTCGAACTATCGTCGTTTTATTGCTCGCAAATCGAGTGTCGGGTGTCTCCTGCGAGGCTCTCGCGAGGCAGGAAGTCGAAAAGAGGTCGAAATCAGAGGGCCGTTTTCCGCGCTCGATTTACCAAAATGCATCCGGTTGTGCCGCGTCGAGACGTCCCTTACATGCGCTTACGATCGCGGAATTCTCCTCAGGATAGAAGATTCGATATCCCGTTCTACCCCCCGCACACGTCGTTGCGTCCCGCCATCTCCTTTTTACGACGCGGCACCCACGAAAGGGTACTCGGGGATCTGCTACATATTTGCATGGGGATACAGAAGCGCACGTATATGCTCGCGCACACGCGCTTCCACGGCCGCTTCCCTCTAATCCTCTAATAGGATTTATACGCGCGAGCTCGATTACCTTCAGTCAAGGATATACCCCCTCGCCATTGCCATCGTCAGACCCAACGACGCGTATTTACCGCGGTAATTTCGCGCCCGCACCCACACAACGCTCCTATCATGGAATAATAAAGGTGTATGAATTTACGAACGACACTGATGAAAAATAAAGCTAAAAATCAGGAAAAAACGTAAAATCCGTCTTTTAAAAATATCTTTTTATTTGTCTACAAGAAACCCATACTAATTTATATGTGTGTAGCATTTAGCGCGATGGTATCTTAGAAATACAAGAATATACACAAAAAGAAATGAAAATTCCTTCCACGTATGCGTTCGTGTTAGATGAAGCTTTATAAAGATCCTAAAAAGAAAGCCTAAAAAGTAAATGTCGTTTTCAAATGTCAGAATTTATCGTAATAAAAAACGAGAACGATCGTGTTCGCGAGAGGTGAACGCGATGACGATGACGCGATCCAATCCTTCAACAATAACGATAACGTCCGTAGAATCACGGTGGCGAGTGAGCACGCGAGAGATCAATCTTCGTACGCGGCTCACGTAGAATCGTTTCTTTCGCGAGATCGTATATCTATCGTTGCGTCGCGCACAGCAAAAATTTTCGGTAAATAGTTTTCTTCGCACCTCGCTTTGCCTCCCTTTTCTCGCGCCCGTACCTACCAGCCAGTCGCATACCGGTATGTCAGAAGCTGCGTTTCGGTCGTCTCGTCGGAGAC
This sequence comes from Pogonomyrmex barbatus, assembly GCF_055798465.1. Lineage (NCBI taxonomy): Eukaryota > Metazoa > Arthropoda > Insecta > Hymenoptera > Formicidae > Pogonomyrmex > Pogonomyrmex barbatus. Next base: position 6,531,889 of record NW_028297114.1, on the reverse strand, counting down.
TCCGAGGACTTTGAGGACAGGTTTGCATGCGGACTGGACGAACACGAAGAACGAGATCGTTTTCATTCCCGCCGACGCGACGATCAGTAGAGTCAACTCGACGGTGGTGCGGCATCGACGCATTCCGCGGAATGCGTCTCTCCTCGGTTCCAAGTCTTTCGCGGTTGAGAAAGCGGAGGAGGGGAAGAGAGAGAGAGAGAGAGAGAGAGGAGAAGAGAGTCAAGGTGCAGTGCCGAGATGCCGGCTTCTTCTTTTTTTTTTTTTTCCGGCCCAAAGGCGCTCGCTCCCTCGCGAATAAACGCGATCGGCTCTCTTATTTGGCGGCTGGACCGAAGCCGCTCGGAAAGGATCGAGAGATGAGAGAGAGAGAGAGAGAGAGAGAGAGAGAGAGAGAGAGAGAGAGAGGAACAGAAGAAGAAAGAGAAGATGAAGAGGGAGAAGGAAGAGGCCGAAGAACCTGGAATTGGCGCGACCAAAGCAAAAGAGAGAAAGAAAAAGAGAGACGTCCTTCGCTACAAACGGAGGATAGACTCTCGAGAAGGAGAAAGGATTCTCCGCGCCTTCCTCCTCCGCGCCTTTCATGCAAGCCGGCCCGTTAATCCTCCACGGATCCCGCCAGGGTCCCACGGAGATGCACCAAGGAATTTGCATACAAGATCTTCTGGCATCTTCTCCACGGTTACCTCGTTGTCCTCCCGCACCTCCTCATCTTCTCATTTCACCGTTCCCTCGGCCATCTTTCTCACTTCCCTAGAGTGTACCTCGTGCTCCTCCTCCTCCTCCTCCTCTTCCTCCTCCTTCTCCTCCTCTTCCTCCTCCTCTTCGATCCGAGACGCCATCGCGTCCCGCTTATGTGTCGATCGCTCGCTATTCGCCTCCTCTTCCTTCCTATTTAGATTCCCGGAGAAGCATTCGTTCCCTCGTCCCTCCGATCGCTTTGAAAGTCGCAGAGAACTTTGCTCGACGGTCCATCAAGCGTCGGGAGGCACTAACCGATCGCATTCTCCACGCGGAACAATGGAAGCGGCCTCCTTCGAGTTGCCGATCTCAACGGAAACTCTTGAATACACGGTTTATGGTAACCTTGATCCGCCGGTTACAATGAGAAATGATCGAAATAATGGCAATCATCTCAATACGGCGCCGAATCAGCCGGAGGCCGTGCGCGCGGAAAAACCGCTCCCGAGTTACGGCATTAATTCGGCCTGCGGACTCGGCGAATTAGCATCGTCACCCTGTAATCGCGAACGCGCGCGCGATAAATTTGCAAGTATATTACGCCTTCGCCGATATGAATATTAAATGCGCCCTCGGAATAGAATTAAACAGCATTTTTGCTTCCCGGAATTTGAATGCCAAATATACGGTAATGATATGTTACGCGCAAAGCGTCCCCGCGCGATGCATTATTAATGCCGAATCTCTCTTTCCTCTCTCTCCCCCCACCCCTCCTCCCCCCGAGGCCTTGCTTTTCCACCGCGGTCCTCGATTTTCCGGATGGTCATCAGCCGCGTGTCGTCCACCTCGACGAATCGTGAGTACCCGTGCGCGTCCCATAATCCCGTAGGAAAACTCATTCGATCCGATAACCTCGAAGAATTTGACGTGGGGCTTCATCCCCTCGCGTCAGTCCTTCTCTTCCCACCGGAGTTAATCCGAGCCATATACGCGAGCGATTACCGTTAATTATATTTTCCTGGTGGGCTCTCTCGCATACATATACCTATATATTATACATATATATATATATACATACATACATGCACACGAGCGTACGTTTGTACTCGTCCGTTCGGTGTCTCCCCTGGGTTTTCACACAGAAATACACGTGCCGCGCGCGCTTAGGCGTCGCGGCGTGGGTGTGCACGCGCGTGTTTTTGTAGATGACGAAGAAGGGGACCGGGGGGGCCTGGCCTGCGTGGGAAGGGCACGGGCGAGCAGCCACCCTCCCTTTGCTCGGTAGCGTTTCCTCCCTTAGCGTTAATACGGGCTACGTCGAGCGAAGGGCAGGATTAAATTGGCACCAATTACCAGCAAAACACCCTCCACGCACTTTCTCTCCCCCTGTTTCTTCTCGTACCCGCCTGCTCCTGTTCCTCGCTTCAGAAATGCTCCCACCCTCTTGACGCCCGCTCACCCTAAAGAAGAGAGAATTCCGCCCCTCTCACAGCCGCAACGATATTACATTATGAAAATATACATCTACAGCTGACGTAGCTATACTTCGCGAGCCAATTATATAGACATGTACATTCGTACGATGATTAAAATTCTTAGAAAAGAAAATTGATATAAATATATATATATCAATCTTTGTTTGTATGGTCTGATAGATATATTCTAAACCCTTGAATACTAATTTATATATTATTTAAATATGTCTGAGTTTCACATCAAACCATTGATACAAGAATAAAATTGATAGTGCTATGCATTGCTTCGTAGCACTCTTACATCTTTTTTCTTTAAATATTCACATTACTTCAATGATGTAAATATTTATATATTCTTTAAATAAATTCATTATAAAAACATAACATTATATAAACCATTCTATTGCTCTATCAAATCTTTAATTCTGAATCTTTAATTTTATTCTTTATTTCCCAGAGCTTATAATACGTACATTTATACAATTAAGATATCTTGCTAAGAAATATAGCTACTGAGCTATACCCAGTAATTTTCCACGAGCGACAAGATTATAACGAGTACACCTAACAGCAAACGCACACCGATGTGTCACCGTGTCGACCTATTCTCCCCCGTCTGCTCTATGCGTTACGTGTGTGTGTGCACACACATACACATAAAGTGCACACCGTCGATACTCGCACGAGCTTGAGCGAAGATGATGAGGACGACGATGACGACGACGACAACGACGACAACGATGACGGCAACGACGACAAAGACGGTGGCGGCATTTGTGCGTCACACAAATGGGCGGTTCTAAGGAATACATGCTGCAATTGGTCGGCCTAGTCGTTACACTTATCACATTACTCCCGAGCGATGTGCTGAGGAGTACATGCGTGCGTGCGTGCGTGCGTGCGTGCGTGCGTGCGTGCGTGCGTGCGTGCGTGCGTGCGTGCGTGCGTGCGTGCGTGCGTGCGTGCGTGCGTGCGTGCGTGCGTGCGTGCGTGAGTGCGTGAGTGTGTATATGCATAAATATGTGTACGTATATGCATAAATACGCGTGCATCTTGAGAAATCTCTCTGTCATGGATGTCGTGGGTGTGGGAATCGGTATGCAAACACGCTTGTGCGCGTGCACGCGTGTTCACATTCGTACGTACATCTGTACATTTCGCGTATATCGCGAGAGATGCCATTTGCAGGGTGATTTCGCGAATGCGCGACAGAGATTTCGCAATTTTTCTTCGCAACGTTTGCGTTTAAGTGAAGCACCTCAGAACTTTTTTGAAGATTAAATGTTCACAGATGCCATGATATGGAATGAAAAACAGCGAATGTGTACATTGTGGTAATGGCATCGAACTAATTAGACGCGATTAGTAAATGTGAACATGGAGTTGTCTTTGCTCTTTGCACGCAATACTTTAGCTCTAAATGAATTATGCAATGCGGTTACCTAAAAGGTCTTCCTGCTGCCAATAGCGTCGCATCGTCTAATTAATCGCATCGATCCTTCTTAAAGTGACCCCAATTTGCATTGCGATATCAAATCAAAGATATCGAAAGATAGAAAAAAATAGATCCATTTATGATACAAAATGTTTAAATTTGCCATATTTCTTGCATGCCTTAATAATAATTCATATTTTTTTTTTTTTCATAGAAATTAGGAACAGATATCGGCGCATTTTATTCGGCACACAAACATATTAACTTTGTGTAAAATAAAATTTTATCTTACCAACCTCCCGCTTTTTATATCTCTCTTTCCCGTAAACGTACATTCGTCTATCTAAGTTCTTTAAACCGAAATACAAAGTAACGCGATTCGCAGGCTGTCATCGAGATCATCGACAAGCCGTGTGCATCGAGCACTATATATATTAGCACATTACGACATGCATATACGCATCCGTTCCGGGACGAAGGAGTATAGAAGTCGTGGGCCCGGGAGGTACAGGAGAAGGGAAGAGAGAAGATAATTTATTATGCTGTCAGTATGTCGCTCACAATGACCGCCTCCTCGATTTTAGTGACATGGCGATTATCGTCGCGGCCGATCTCGACCGATCATCGTTAGCATGAATAACGTGACAATGGTAATCCCTTTCGTGAAAGTGCTAACGGCCATACGTGCTTCGACGCCAGATGCCGTCTCGAGCATGTAGAAGAGATCGTCACCGTGAGAGGGACATCGCGAGAAGGACGAGGAGGAGGAGGAGGAGGAGGAGGAGGAGGAGGAGGAGGAGGAGGAGGAAAGAGGTAGAGAGCGGGAGGAAACGGAGGACATTCACCACAAGCACAAACGCGGCGGAGGAGCTCCGACACGTGGCGCGTATACGTTCGTCACCCGACGAATCGCTTCTAAAAATATTTAGCGGCGCGAGAGAAAAAAAAAAATAAGAGGAAGAGAGAGAGAGAATAAGGGACGTGTGAGAGATAGCCCTCGTGCTCGGCGGTTTTAATTTGGCCATTGGAACGTGACGATACCGCGTCGCGACGCGAAGCGACGTCGGGCGTCAATCCTGGAGCGATTTCGCGCGAGCGAATGGTCGAGCGAGTTTATTTCGGGCGTTCGGAGCATTCTATCGTTCGCGACAATAACACTAACGCTAATATCGAGATATTTTCCCAACGAACCATACGCTTTCTCTCGATTATCTATGGGTATCGAGCAACGCATTCATTTCTATTTATTGTAATCGTACGCGAGACTGCCTGACTATATGACGATTGATCATTATTGTTAGTCTGTGTATCGGCTTTCAATAGGGATTCGAGGTAGCTAGCATCTTGTGACGAAAAAGCGCTAAAAATAGAAATACCGTTGACGCAACCGCTAGTAACGGCCGCCCTCGAGAAAAGACGAGGCGGATAAATATGTTCCATAATGCTTATGCGAACGATGATAACTTTTAGTACGCCCGCACGAATGTATCGCCGAGTAAGGTCAATGGATTAATGAATTAACAGCGAAATAAGTAACAGAATCCTAGAATCGTACGTGGACATTGTTTTATAGAGAATGTGTCGCCAACGTGTTCCCTAGGGTGGTAACCGACGAAATATTCTTGAAGCATTTTCCAAGGGTTGATCGCAGCCAACGGAGGCTCGGAGGAGACGAACGCACCGTAAGAGATGTGCTGGAGCGGCTCGGGGGTGGCCTCTCGGGGAGGGAAAGTGGCCCCGTTACAAGTTTTACTGCAGTTTTGCGGCTCGAAACTGCGAGCGCGTAACGGTCGGCAATTGAATTTAAATATTCAATTATGCGATGTGTAAATGAAATAGAAGCCTTATGCAAATGGCTACACGCTGCGAGGGTTGTTGCAAATTTAAAGGGTTAAATATTTATTAGCTGAGGGTTAACCGAGATTTATAGGATCGCGGCCGGCTCTTTCGCTCCCTCACTGACGTTCGGCACCTCCGGGAATTGTACGATTAGAGTCCAAGTATGCCGTCCGGATGAGTACGATAATGAATAATACGTCTTCATGTTGAGGGTTTAAACCTACCTATCGCGGATGCGTTAAAGCCGCGATTACCTACCGTTTAAGCCAAAAATTCATTTTAATTCGCTATTACTGGGAAACGAGGGTTGTTTCCGAAAAGAAAATATTGGCGACAAAAATCTTGCGCAAATTTAAAAATACGATATGGTAAAGAATTTATCATAAATATAAATATATCTGAAATGTCATAAATATATCTTAAATAAACACACTAATATCTTTGATCGAATTTTAGACAGTTCGAGTCAATCTTAATTATAATATCGAATCAAACTAATTGAATTTTTGTCCAAAATCTATTATAATCTAAACTCTACTTTCTTTGAGTTCTGTTTTAAACAATCATTTATTATACAGAGACTTGGTTTTATGTGACAGAGATGTCATTGCAATACGTACGCAATTGATCTGCGACAAGGCATGGTGTGCGAGAGGATCAAGGAGCTTCTTGGTTTGACGAATACGAGAAGATCGAGAGAGCGAAACGCCCAAATAAAAAAAATGCACCGAATATTTTTGTTTTAACTCAACAAGGCTAACATTTATTTATAATGAAAATACGTTGATTGAGACAATAGTTTAAACAAGTCATCAATATCAATATTATCGGTAATATTTATTTATATATATATATATATATATATATATATATATATATATATATATTATCACTATATATGTGCTAATCGTATACAATGTTTGGGTTTCCGAATTTTTTCATTCCCTTAAGTCTAACAAGTTGTAAATCGTAAACACACATACATGCATAATGTCTGTCTGTTTGTTGGAAGAAATCTCTTCCGCGCGTTAAATGCATGTGCTACGTTAAACACAGCGGTATCGACTTTCTTGTCGCGTTCTGTAAAGTGGCATTTAAATGTATCCGCGTAAATTGAGAGTTTTCATATATTCTGTGCCTTATCGTTTGCCTTTTGTCTGTCGTGTCGTCTCCATCTGTATACCATGGGTATGCATCTCGTAAACATTGTAACAATTACAGAAACAATACGAAACAAAAACGTAACCATATCACGCGGCGGTGTCATCAACAAACGTATACATCCGCGGCTTTGCTACGCGAGATTGAAAAAGAGGGCACAACGCGTTACGTTATGCAATCCTGATAAAACTCTAATCTGCCCTCTTTTTCTCGCTCTTCGTAGCTTGCAATCGCGCGCCGCATTGAAAATAATCGTCGGATGTCGTCCAAGACGAATCGCGCGAATCGACCATCCCACGAATATTCTTCATTAAACAAATTTTACAGAAAATCGCGAACTCCACGCACAGAAACAAAAATGCATATAATTATATAAAAAAATACTATAAAATTTAAAATGTGAGAAAACATCACACAACTTTCGCGATCGTATCATTGTCCAATAAAAAACGAAAAGCGTAATCTATATCTGAATAGAATAATGAAGAGAAAGAATTTCTCATTTTGATTACGTGGTAACAGTGTTTATGTTTGAGCATTAAAAATATCGAATATTCCGTGTCCGAGTTACATTCTAAATCGATCTTTTTTTATTAGTAAGTTTAATTAAGTACACAGTCTTGGCGCAAACATGCGCACGCTGCAACCTATGGCACTAAGTATTCACGTTATTTTTTGCATTCTTTAATTTTAATTTCCCACCCAGCGCGAAATTTATCTTCTTTACATGTAATTCGCGCTGCCACAACAAGCTTTTTGTTTCATTCCGTCAACATTCGAAGATCTTGCAATAATATTATCCGTCACGAATCGATCATTTAAGCGTGACATTTAAGGAAAAAAGATAAAAACAACTTTTCCGGCGAATTATCAATCATAAATCATATAAATCTTTAATTTACGACGATATAAAATTATCAATTTAGTTTTTGAGACAAAAATAATCGTATTATATAATAATTAACTCAACGATATGATCAATGTCATTCAAATGTAAAAGTTTCCACGCAAAAATAATCGATCCTTATAAATATGCTTGTAATATAAAAATAGGAAAAAAAAAGCTTCAATGTTCCTTCCATATGATTTTTGTTATTTTGTCTTGCGTTTCCTTTTTCATTCTTCCTATACCTTTTTGATGCGTATTTTTTTTTTTCCTTGAAGAATATCTAACAAAAACCAAGAGGTTCACAGTCCTCTCAGTCCTAGGCTCGGCACTCGTAACTAGGGTTCCAATCGACCGGTGCTGAAGCCCACGTTCCCAACTCCGTATAACCCTTGCATTCACTTATGGCAACGAGATCTTAATGAAATCATCATCGATCAGCGTTAATCGGCATTCAGACCTTAAAACTATGCTTTTTGTCTAGTGCCCCGCATACGGTTTCCGTTTTTTTTTTTTTTTTTTTTTACATACCTGTCGTGTAGAGGAAAATGTAATCTCGGATTTCTTTCCAAGTAACATTTCAGAACATGTATTTGTGCATATGTTCTCCCAACATACGTGCGAATGCATGTGCTCTCGTATACTCTCGTTTTACTATACGAGTACATGCGAGGTCTTCATTCGATGAAAATGACATATCGCGCACGCGTGCACATGTATAGATCTGCATATGTATACGTTGCACCCAATCGTCGATAGAGGCATAACGGATAATCACTCATGTACACATTTATACATGTGCATACACGCGTACCGATAAATATCATTATTAAGAGAATGAAAATTTCTTAAAAACATTCCTCGATAGCGGGGCACCAGCAAGAAAGCTGTTCTTTCGAGGATCTCTCCGTATTATTCATTTTTCTTGCATGTATATAAGATACAAGGGTTAATTACGGGGGATGGGGGTGGACTTCGCGCGCCCTGCCGATCAGGACTTGTACCTCACACAACTCCCTAGTTACGAGTACCGAAACCTAGTGACAATAATCGATTGACTTACGATTGCGCACGACTTTTAACTATCTCTTGGTTCTCGGATTCGTCGCATATCTCGATTTCATTATTCCTTCCTTTGCATTGCTCTCGCTCAATTCGATTCCAATCACACACCTGCGCAAATTTACTAAAAGATCCTGCGATTTTATTTAGTACATTCGTTCGATCCTTGTAGTCTCTGTCTTATCTATCGTTATCTTAAATTCATATTATGTCGTCAATTTTTCGGTAACCTCAAATTAAAAATTCGCAATAAATTAAACATATATATTCTATTCGTTTTCGCTAATCACAATTCACACCTTACGATTCATTCTCCCTGTCTCATATTCTCATTCGCTCTCTATCTTGCACACAATCCCTAAGTTATTCCGATCGTTCAGTTTAAAAATAGACACAAAATTCATTTATTCTTTCTGTGAAACGCGTTATGAGCCTTAATCCTATTACGTATATTCAGATCACGATTAATATCAGCAAGTTTAATCGACTATCATCGGTTCAAACTTATTCCTCGTTACTATAAGCTTCGATCGAGAAAGATGTGCGCCGTGACGTCATAGAAAGATACGCGCGTGTACGCCCACGAGAGAGGCTACCTAAAGAAAGTAGACGCCGCGTAGACGATATAATGCCTGTCGTAAACACGCCTACTACGCGCGATAGTATCGATCATCATCCAACGCGCGCTGCATTCGAAGCCATTAGCTACCGCTTAGCGCGTGCTCTCGTCCCTCCACATATAAATCGCGGTCAATAACGGCATTAAAAAGAAAAGGAATAAGAAAAAAAAAATAAAAGAAAAGAAAAAAATAAAAGAAAAGAAAAGAAAAATGGGACACTGACTGATACGAATTATCCACGCCTCGTCCGCACTTTCTATACCGGTGGTAAAAATTTAGTTAAACAATCGCGTCTCTTCTCTTCGGTGCCGTACACTTGATACAGTCCCTCATTGACATGTGACGTCGAAGTAATACATTGTTCTAGCCCCCTCCCCTCGCCCCTCTCGCTCCAGTGCTCCGTTATTTTATTCGAACTGGGAACGCTTCACGAACCAGCGAAACTATTCTCTACCCACTCGATTTTCTCGCGCGCCTCTCTCTATCCACCCTATCTCTAGCCGCTCAACGACCTACTTCGAGAAACGACGTTTCGCTCTCGCGCGCGAGACCGCAAACGCGCCCTTTTCCCCTTCCAATGCCCGCTGCTCTTTTATACAAATATCTCACACACGTCTGTCTCATCTATCTCGCATTCTACGCCGTGCCGCGAGAGACCTTCGAGGATAGCCAGGAAAGAAGGTTGTAAGAGAATGAGAGAAAAAGAGAAATGCGAGAGATGAAACAAACAGCTTCACTCTCGAAGAAGTTTACGCGCGCGGACCACGTATCTCATTATTTCCGATAACCGCCGGCTCGCAGATAGACCGCGTCCCGTTTGCACGAAGAGCAGAACGCGGAATTGGTTGCATAAGATTGCAAACTAGCCGCAAGCTCGTTCGGCGCTCTCGCATAGCCGATAATAGCCCATTACGGCTGGTTTCCAAAACGGTTTCGGGCAAGAATATCTCTGAATATGTTTTGAAAGCGGATCGCTTCGAGTGAGGACCGATGTCAACGGACCGCTGTCTGCCTGGCACGAAACAGATTTAGAAACATTCTTCCACCATGCCACGAGACGAAGTCTTACGTAATCAAATCCACGATTCGAATCTACGAGACGATCGAACAAAGACTTGCGTAAATTAATTAAACGCGTATTTAATCATCACAAAAAGTGTTTGAAAGTCTCGCAGAAAAATAGAATATACCTGACGGACCTCAGAGAAACGAATGAGAGAACGAATGAATCAAATCGATTCATTAGACTAATCGAGAAAATTAAATTAGACCCTCGATTCCATCGGACTAAAGATCTTTTTCCTTCCTCATCTTTCAACTTTATATTTTTTCAATATTTACAAATTTTTATAAGATATATCTATAGAAAAATGTAAACACGTAATTTACATTTTAATAAAAATAAATCTAAAGAATATACAATTTTATAATAAATAGATACTCAATTGTCTCGAATTTATAGGCAAAAAGAGAACAAAAGAAAAGACTAAATAAACTCAAAGCCAGTTGAGTGTCGAAGAAATTCGGCGCTCATCCTCGCGGAGTAGCATAAGACATTAAATTAAGTATACTTAAGAAAATTCCAACAAGTAGCGCCGGTCCAACAATACAAGACCCTTCATTGCTCGCGTAGAGAATCTTCGATCTAGCGTATTCTACGAATGCCTCCCTTCTGAAAAGGTCGAACGTGGATATTAGAATTCTAGAAGTTGCTACCCACGCGTCTCGACATCGATCAGATGCTAGGTACCGACTACTTATGGAGTACAGACCCGTTTGCTCTAACACAGACTTGTGTGTTTTGACTCCTACGCGTATATATGACCTCTCCGCGAAAACGAATCGAAAAGCGCTAAAGCGCTAAAGCCTCCAACTTAGCCCATTGTTAATCACGATTCAATTATTGCGGCACAGAGATCTTTTTCCGTCTTGCCAGAGAAATATCAATCCCTTAAAGGACGGACGGAATCAATCGTAAAAACGCGATCGATTCTAAAGGAACAACACCATGCGATGTTCCTATGCATCATCTTGTGTCGTGTCTATCCAATCGAATACTCGATACGACTCGATAGATGAGACACACGAAGAAGACAAACACACTAGCGAAACACGATGGTGAGAGAAGAAAAGGATAGAATCACAGAGAGATAAGCAACGGAAAGTATGTCTCGGGAGGAACAAGAGAGAAAAGAAGAGGTCTCGCGGAATCGGCACGGAAGTCGCGTGGTCTATTACGAGCACGGATAAACGGCCGAGCTAATGCTGTGGTAGGCGGCGAGGGCGGCGTGCGCGTGCGCTGGGGGCGCGGATGCGGCTGCGTGCGGCGAGGTGGCCATCGCGGCTGCCATCATCATCTGTTGGTGCGAACGCTTTAGGGAGTTGGGAGTTGTGGCGGCGCTACTTGGGGTAATAGCAGTAGTAGTGGTGGTGTTCGACTGCGGCGCAGGGTGGTGGTTTTGGCTTTGGTTTTGGTTGCTCAGTTGCAGGGGGGTGGTAGTGGCGGTACTGCCGATCCCGGCGTGATTACTATTATTATTGTTATTATTCTGGCTCTGGTGATGGTGGTGATGGTGATGATGGTGATGGTGGGGGGTGAGCGCGTCGTGCGGATAATAAGACGTTGACGATGGTGAGGTACTCACGACGTCCGGTGTGCTGGCCCCATCCGTGTGGCTGGTGCTGTCGGCGGTGCTTCTAGGTCCGCTGCCATCCAGACCGTTACCCAGCTCGGGTGGCTTTGAGCTCTCTCGATCGTCGATGACGAGGTCGATTGGCATCTTGCCCTTCAAACAGCTAATGTATCGGTGGCAGAAATTGTCGCAGAGCTCGTGAACCTGAAACACAAAAGAGAAAGGAAGAATTAGCTTATTAGCTAATTACTATTATTATTAGCTTATCGTGAAGAGGAGATTCGAGAAACAATTAGATTGATTCCGCAATCGAAGAATCGAGATTCCAAAATACTTTCTAACGGAGAGTGATTGATTAATCATATCGCCGGAAATTATTAATAGACAAATTCCATCGAATAAATCTAACCAATATACAGTCTTATTACGGTGTGAGGTGGAGAGAGAGAGAGAGAGAGAGAGAGAGAGAGAGAGAGAGAGAGAGCTCAACAGCGGGTCCGAACGCGGTGTATCGATACACGAAGATGGAGGAGAAGGATGGTGCGCACATCTCGAGGCCGTAGAAGCAATCTGAAGGAGAGAAACCGATGCAAGGAACGTAAAAGGAGAGCGAGAGAAAGAGAGATAGAGAAGAGATCTGACCGGTGTCCAGTCGACCAGAATGTTATGTATGCAAATGAAGCCTGACAGGCCTATAGGATAGCCGGTCCTCCTCCATTCCCCTTTCGACTCATCCTCCCTCGCCATACTCCCCGTCCCTCGAACCTATCCTTCTGCCTGATTCGCCTCCTTGATTCCGTTTAGAATAAACGTATTATATAAGCAAAAGCAAATAAAAATCGTTATCTTGTTATATGTAAATCGTCGGCGAGTCAAGGTATTATGAAGCCGCGTACGGCCCTTGCAAATGTACACCCTCTCCTCCATCGTCTTCCCTTCCCGGGGCTACCTTACACGCATTACCTTGCCCACTTCTATCGTCCTAGAGCTCACTTATAATACTCTTTTACTAAGCGTTTATATATAATAGAAAAGACGGCCATCTTTGCCGGTAGGCGGCACTATGTGGATCCAGGATGGTGGGATGCGGAATATGAACGATACATATGTTTATCATTCACTCGGAATATGCGAAAAGATTCGCGATCGAATTTTCCTTGATGGACTAGAGAAGAAAGTCGGCGATTAACAATTCATTCTTGACCGCTCGAAGCGAGTAAGGTAAATGAATGTACGTCGAACCATAGAAATGAGATGCACATATATAAACTGACTTAGTACTCGCGGTAATCGACATTGCGAATAAACTAATTGAATGAATTTTGCATATTTTACAAGATTGCGAAATTATCGAGCTATTTTCGCTCACGAAAAGTGATTCAATGACGATATTATTAAGGACGATCAATATGATCATTATGTATATTATGCGAAGTCACTACAGGACGACAGGATGTATTTCGCATCGATCGAGGAACGTTCGTCGCGCTCGTTTACTTCCCTTCAAAACTAAGAGGCCTCTCATCGAAACCGATAATGCGACAACCTTCGCCTCCCTTGACCGCGCTTCTTCCATCGCGGCACCGAAACTTTTTTCCTGCGCTATTTGCCTCGACGTACCACCGCAACGCGGTAACACAATGCCTTCCTTGGGATGACTAAACTCTCTTTAATGCGGAGACCTCTAAGGGCGGATAGGAAAAGGCGAAGGACAACGGCTATAATGCTGGACTGGTTAGAATTTGATCCGCCGGGAGTCGAGTCGAACCGAGCGACAATGCTCAGCGAAAAAAAAAAAAATAAAGAAAGAGTCGGCGTCCCTCTTTCACCGTCTAACGCATCGAATCAGTCTTTTGCCTTGAAACCACTTCAATAACATCCTTTTAACTTTTAATTTTAAAAATACATTTTAAGCTTGTTGCCAACTTTGGAGTCTTGCGCCAACTTTGGAGAATAAATAATGAATGATAATTTTCGTAAAAAGACGGAATAAAATCTATAGAAAGAACATCTATAGAAAGAAATTAATTCATCAAATTGGTGTTAATTTGAATAAATAAAATTGACATCTAACCGCATCTGAAAATTATGAAATATTTTCCGCTAGGATATCGATGGTTGATGGACACTCCAACTACGACATAGAACATGATACTTGAAGCACGCGAGTTTTTGCAATCCATCCTACCATTGAATCGCGTCATCCTATACCGTGGAGGATGATCTCGAAGGGAGACTGATACAGGATACAGGGAGGTCGTCCCCGGCGATACGATGGGACGCTCGATCGCTCGCGTCTCCCTTTTCCGAGATCGCTTTTGGCGGTCATCGAAAGAGCAAAAGGACAACGCGGTTAGGTCCGATCTTTTCAGGGAGAGAATGTTGTCCGAGGTATCTCTCATGGTGCGCGATACGACAAAGTGGCCCGTTATCTGGCGAACGAAGGCGAGCGAAACAAATTTCGGACGAAACCCGCCCCACGTCCGTAATTGGACGCCGTACGAAAATAGTCCCTGGGATCTGAATATGCTACTTAAAGTTTCAGCACAAGTTAAATTACGATTCAATTTCGAATCGAGGGTTAGCATCGATCGAATTAAACTTTCAGTGGGGACGCTGTGATAAAAAATTTAAACGGCTGCGGTAATACAATTTCCATCGATGTTCTCGAGCGAAAACGGAAACGACAGCTACTCGAAATCGATGAGCGATTTCATCTACCGGTTGCTTCTTGAGTTATCAATCGCGTGAATAAAACAGTCATCGTCATCGCATCTACGCGATTATTATTTGAGAAAAGTCATATCAATAGAATTTTATCAAATATTATTTTTGAAAAAAAAAATTAATCATAATAAGATGTAAAAATGTTACAAAAGAAAAAAAAATCGACAATGGTGCAAGCGATACCACTGTAATTCGAGATTATTTCCATTTCATGGACAATTTAACAATCTAAATGCTTTCACAAAGATGTCTCTCTATACAACTTGCTTTGTTGAATATATTCAATACAGTTACCTTCGACAATATCTCCTCACGCTCCAAGTGCGCACGAGATTGTAGATTAGAAACTAGATTGTCGATAAAATTCCGACTTTGAGCCTGTTTAATATTAACAATACAAAAGATATATGTAACTAATATACATGTACTAATATAATTATATTAAAATAATAAACCGTATAGACGATTGTGTGGATAAATGGATAAATATAGGGAAAACTAATTTTTTAATTTAGAAAAAGTCTGTCTTTTATCATGACATTACATTATTCTATAAATTTAGAGATCGTTTTAAAAATGAAGAGAGAACAACCCTACTTCCAAACCAGTTCTCCATTCAAAGAGAACATTTAAATGATTCTCCTTTTTTCTCGACCATTCCCGTTGTCATGGAAGGAAAGAGAGTACTCGGCGCGCTGCGACATTATACAAACTCGAGGACTTTCGGTATCGTCTTTCATTCGGCCTCGAAATTGCTCGAAAATTTACGTAAACGTAAAGAAGGAAAGAACGGGTAAACGTCTCCCTATCTTACATCCGCCTCTTCCTTCCTATATACCTCGCCTCTTCACGGACTCTCGGAAAGGCAAACGCCGAAGAATGGAACGGATCCAAGGTACATACGAGCGAGAGAGTAGAAAAGAAGGAACACGGGGAACCCCATTTACGGCACAATGGGCTCCTTTGAAGCCGAAGGTAATGAAGATTTCGGGGTGTCTGTCTCGGTCTCTCCCTCTCGCGCGGCCTGATTCGCAACCTGACCACCCTTACGGCACGCACAGGATATCTGTATACCGGGTGTGCGCGGCAAATGGTCGGGGGGTTCTCGTTTCCTTTCCTTCTTACCGCGGTATCGATGATGAGCCGGTCGATGACGATGAGAAACCCGTTTCTCAAATTTTTTCCAACCGTCAAATTAAGCTGTATCCTCTTTAATAAATATTTTAGCGAATTTTACATATCGAATAAACTTGTAACGCCTGTAATATCTTTAAAATAAATTTACGAGATATCTATTTGCACATGAAAATCTTATGTTACAAGATTACGATTTAATTATCATAATGAATGCTTCGACTGAGATAATAAGAATGTTCTAAAGAATATATATATATATATATATGAATGCTGGAATACAAAGATGTTCCAGCAGAAGAGAACTATGTGCGCTGGCACGTAGATTTAGAACCAGTTCCGTGTACTCCGCGGACAGAAGGAGGTCGCCCGCGTGTTGTACGAATCCCGTTGGTATGCACTGTGTACGCCATAATATCCCATAAGAAATTTACCGCTCTCTAACCGGTGTACGGGAGGCGGTTGTCCGAAGTCCTGCGATAGAGAAGAAAAGAGAGGAGCGAGAGTAGACCGATAGAAAGGAAGAGACGATCGCGTCGTCAGAAAATGCCGCGAAGAGGGAGAGGGAGAGAGAGAGAGAGAGAGAGAGAGAGAGAAAGAGAGAGAGAGAGAGAAAGGAAAAGGGCCTGACCGGGCCTTCCTTCCGCGCATCGGGCCCCGGCAAAACGTAATTATGCTAATACGCGATTGGTTCGAAAATGTTAAATGCACAAGGCGCAGCACCGCGGGCTACCATGAGCCTGCCTCCATTGGTTCCCTCTCTCCCATTCTCTATGCTGCTCTCTCTCTCTCTTCCTCTCTCTCCTTTTCTCTTTTTCTCGTTCTCCGTTCATCGTCTTCCTCTTTCTCTCCTCCACTTCGAGCACAGATATTTATGGAATCTTCTTCATCGCGCCCGCCGCATTCCGCTCCGCTCGTTCGCGTCTCGTCTCGTCTTGTCTAGAAGAGGCCCCGGGGACCAGAAACGTTTCAATCTCCGTTACCATCGATGGCGTGCCAAGCCGCGTTTCGTCTTCGGACTTTGGGAGAGATTCAACGCACGTGAGGAAGCCCGTTTTACACGTACCGGTAACTGAGTATCGAGTACTTTTGCAGCATTTCCAGCATTCGAAGAATAACACCCACAGCCGCGTTATCTCTTACAGCGTGCGTCTGCTAATTTCTTTAATCGTGTACTTCCATTAACGAGGGCAAATTTAGAGGTACTGCTAACGAGTAATAAGTGTTATCGCGATAAACTGAAACATTGCTGTAATTTTCGAACGAGTTCCAATTAGTAAATTCATTTGCCTCGATGCAGATAAGCTGACGTGAAGGGCAGGGCTGCGTTTCGTGATTTATCCATCGACCTGAGGCATCTTCTCGTTCAATTTAGGATATATCATTTCGAAATATTCGTGTTTCTTGAAAATTGCTATGAAATTTATATTTCACTTAATATGATATTACTTTTCTGACACGTATTGGAATTTGAGCCAATTTTTCGTTGTAAACGAACGGAAATCTTCATGAAACTAATACTATGCCAACTTTGGCACGTCAAAGATATTTAAATCCGCCGCGGGTGGTGCGGCATTATAATAATATGATCGCAAACGAGGAAAATTGCTATAAAATTACGCGCGATCGAACGACCGGATGAGAGAGCGACCAGCAACGGGGCACCGCGAAGGGAGCTCTAAAGAGCGCGCGGCGGCCAATGGCTGCCGCCACGTCAGCTGCCATTTCAATGGAAATGCGATGGATGTCCGCTATTTTATATGATAAAATATCGCTGCAAAAAACGACGTGGGTAAACCAGACCAGCATCCGTGTCCCGCGGGCGCAACCGTTCGGAAGAAGGGCGGAGGCCTGTTGAAAAATCCCTGCACCTTGCACGGCGAGAGAGAGAGAGAGAGAGAGAGAGAGAGAGAGAGAGAGAGAGAGAGAGAGAGAGAGAGAGGGAGCTCTATTATCCTTCCTATCCCGTCAACGTTGCGATACGAGGAAAGAGGAAATGGCGCGCGTTTCCGAGAATCTCATAAAACACACAGCGGCAACGCGAGTCAAGAGCGAAAAATTACAAAAGACAAAACGAACAAGCTCTTCTTTCCTTCGTTCCGCGTCGCCGATGAAAAGCCCGCAGTCTCTGAATTTCCTTCAACAGATGTCTCACTTTCACCGCTTGCACGGCCATAATTCCACACCACGCTGGCTGGCTGGTAAAGCATCGGCGCGCATTGTCATTTCGCGTCGCCGATCGGAAAGGGGAGGTGCAACGACAAATGAAAAAAAGACAAGAAAAAAAGGAAAAAAGAAAACAAGAAATAAAACTACGGTTCCAAAGCAAACAACTGCGCGAACGAGGTAACGCGTCCGTCGCCCCGTCCAGTCGTTGGACAGCAAAATGACTCCACTTATGTGTAGAGTCGGTTCGCGTCGTAGTCTCAACGAATAACGCCGTAGATGTCGAGCTTTCACCGCAATTACGGAAAATTGCCCCCGCAGTCATAACAGTTGTTTTTCAGGTGTTAAAGACAACTTATCGGCGAGCGGGGCGCGGTAATCTCTCACAATAAGACCGATCACGAGAATTTCTAGTCGGCCGCGTGCACTATAATCTTAAATAGAAAACCGCTTTTTGCGCTAACAAACACGTGATTTTCACGCCAAGTCTTAACGCGAAGAAAGTATAACAGAGGTATACATAAAACGACAGTATTTCCAGAAATTCATGCCAATATAACAAAAATATTAAATACTTGCTAAGAAATATATATTAATCATGAGACATAATTTAGGAAATCTTATTCGTTAATTAATATGAAAAAAATAGATAATAGAAAATAATAATAAGAGATAGATGGCAGTAACGCGCATATTGCACCAGTTGAACGGTAATAACGTTATGAGCCTCATAATGCAGACGCGAGGGATACTCACCTTTTCGAGCTCGAGGAGGTGAAACCGGAGGACTTGAATCGCCTGAACCATCTGAAACGAGAAAAAAAAAGAAGAATTGAATAAAATACATTCGACGGACGCAAAGGCAGAAAAAAGGCATTGGATAGTAAGAGGTTGGTTCGAAGGGACCAGGGGAGAAGAGATGACGCGAAAGAATGGCTGTAGGGATCGAAGAGGAGGATAGGGTAGAAGGAACATGAAGCAGACATGATTTAACCACGTGCTGCCGCATCGTCAACGGCAGCTCGGCAACAGATCGACGGTCACAACTCTCCGGGGCGAATCCGAACCTTTATTTTTTCTTTTTTTTTTTTGCGCGCGCCTGCGCTTTCGTTTATCTCTTCCGGTAAATATCGCCATCGCGATGGGACAGCGGTGGTTATTAACGACGCGACGGTTATTAACGGGAATTCATTATTATTGCATCTACGTTTCGCTAATTGCATATCTGAATCCGGTCGTGCGGAATTCGCGCGGTGTGCACGACGGTATACTCGATATACTCGCGGGTGAACGACCACGGAGGAGGATACAAGAGGCACGGAATGTTCGTTAGACGTTCGATCGACGACCTCTTCTATTTCCACGAGTTTTCAAAAGAGAAAGAAAAATGATGATGAACTGTGACGTTTCCAATCATACGCTACGTCCAATGCGCGTCTCTGTCGCAACGCTTAGAAAAATACCTTAGTAAAAGAACGTAAATTCGATAAAGCAAATGTGCCTCTGCCGACGGTACAACGTTTGAGAGGTAGTAATTGTTTTCTTTCCTCTTTTTTTTTTTTCTTTCTTCATTTTTGAAATGCGTTTGCGATATCGAAGACGCGTACTCACAGAAGAACCATCGGTATAATTTTCCGATACGCCATTAACGTTTAAGGCCACCCGAGGTCCCCCGACGCAATCTCTCCGCGAAGAGGAGGTGCGTTGTGGCGACGTCGTTCCCCCCTCGGGGACAGCAGAAGCGGCGATTCAATTAGGCAAAGCGGCAATCTTAATTGTTAATTAACATTATATTTATGCAATTATGGTCCATTATGATTCTGCGCGGCCGATAACGAAGCGGTCGCGATGAGTGCTCCCTGAGATAGTGCACTCATCCGAAGCCTACCACCTCCTACCACTTCCTCACACGTCCTTTCGCCATGGAAGGATACACTCTAAGCGAGGCAGGTAACGCCGGGTCTGCAACCACCACGGAGGACAAGCTGACGAGACACCGATCACCTTGCTAGAGTGCATTTCAGCACTCGTATGGGATAAAAAATGGCATTCATGTTTCAAACCGTAATAAAACCGAAGATTATGGGATTTATTTACCATGTATTTACTGAAACATTGATTTTTGTTGTCTTATCAATACTTAGCTTAGGTATCGAAGAGAAAACGACGATAAAGGAAAAAAAATTCTGTATATCGAAACAAATTATGAATGTTACTGTGCAATCCATGCCACTTGCCAAAGTATCGCGAGTAATCCTATTTAGAAGCTATCGATTCGGTATCAAGATTACCAATGACAGCAAAGAATCGAAATCGTCAATAGTAGTTCAAGGAAATCGTTCGCGTTGTACATCGGACGTCGGACCATCAGCATCGAAGGAATATGTATCAGGTCTTCGACACTTCAGGGCCCCTCCTCCTCCTCCGTCGACGAACGGACGGAAGAGGAAAGAAGAGGGAAAGGGCGAATAAATAAGAAGAGAAACAAGAAACGCGCGACGAGACAGAAAGAGAGAAAGACAGATATCGCGGGAGGGACAGAACGGGAGAGAAAAAGCGAAGATGGTATCGGTCCAGTAACGAACACACAACACAGAACACCCGGGTGCTGCTTCGCGAGATGGTGCGAGGAAACGATTCGCTACGATGTGTTTCTCATCTCTCCTCCCTGCCTCCGACGTTGCACACAATGTGTTCTCTATATCCCGACGGTTTTGTTGCTTCCCCGACCAATAACGACGTAGTTACCACGACGCAACGCGAAACTCTCGTGCATACTCGTCGTTAACCGATCTGGCAAAAATAACCTTCAGAAATATCCTTTATTTCGACACGTGAATTTATAGGATTTATGGAAAATAATTCATCTTTTTTTTTTTTTAAAGCTAGATAATGTGTGCGTTTAAAGTGCAAGCTGAACATAAAATTATGAGCACATCAAACAGTTGATTATGACGAGTCGTTTCAGTTATGATTCTACGTTCTCAAGTTCCTCCGTAATAGTAGTTACGCAAGAAAATTGTAATATTTTCTCAAGACATAAATAACGTATTCGCTGTTCCTCGGATATATAGATCTTCTACAATAGTACGTTTGTCTGTATCTCTAATTATCGCAAATGAAGCTCTTCGTGATGTCTACTCCAGGCCACGTCATTCCCGTCACTCACTCTCTCTCTCTCTCTTTTATATTCTCCTCGCCGACTCTCTCGCTCGGCTCGCGATCTTTCGGCTCGGAAGGTTTTGCCACGATCGCTCATCACGTGTTATTAATTAGACTTGCGAGCGGCCGAGTATCTCCCGAACAGGGGAAGCAGGAGGAGCCGAGTCGAAGGAGGAAGAAGCGGAGGCAGAAGAAAAACTGAGAAACGCACGAAGAAACAGGGAGATGGTGTTATTTATAAGCCGACAGGGACGACGCAGTCGGAAGCAACGCCCGACGACGAAGGGTGCCCCCTCACTTTGAGTCTCCCCTTGCGCTCTCTCTTTCCTTCGTTCCTTCGTCATCGTACATGCCGCTTCCTTTTCCCCGGTCGCTTCCACTGGAGCGTGCATCTCGCGTCACTGCACTGCACTGCGTGACGCGAGATGCACGCTGCACCGACGAACGCGTGATAAATACGCGAAATACGCGATGTGCACGTACGAGAAAGACGTGTGTAAATGAGAGCACTACGTCGGGCGGTCGCGCCCCGCGGATGCTGCGGTCCAGAGCATTTGGTAAGAGCTTCACGGATGTCCGAGTGAACATCTGAATCGTTCACTCAAAACTTAGAAGAATCGAGAATTGAATAATAAATTTAATTTCGAAATCATATTTCATATCGCGTTACGGATCAATGCAATCAAAAAAAAATATTGATTTTACTTAAAAGAAGAACCGTTATTAAAAACATTGAATTAAAAACAAGAATTATCAATATTCATTATTGCAAGAGGAGAATGATAGAATATCAATAATGGAATTATCAAATAATATGTATCTTGGCTTAGTTCTCGCGTACATAATGAAGAATGTACGTGCCAGAGTACTTGTACAACTTGTACTTGTTCCCAATTAATATATGACATTCTTCAAATTGACAAAATCAACTGGATGCTGTCAGTGTGACGTAAATGCAGGCACGCACCACTGCCCCACTTTTACGATCAATCGATTCCATTATACACGCATCCATATATTAAACAACGCGTTGCCGCGTTGCTTTCTTTTATAATTGGAACGTATGCACATAACTGTCATTATCAATATAAATGTAAATTTTGAGATTAAAGCGAGTATCAAGGCTAAAGAAATAAATAAAAATAATAAATAAAAAAAAAAAAAAATTCGCATGGCAGGTCAATCCGTTCCGTGATGCGGTTCGTTAAAGCGCCATGATTAGCATCTTATAATTGATTGCAAACGATTTTTGAGGAAATTAAATTCGATCTCGGTCGCCTGGCATAAATCTTTGTGCGTAATATACCGGTCGTTTTCAACACTTCCAGCGAAGTAGTCACGGTGAAGTCGTGATTCGGCCTTGATGAGATTGTTATATCGCACAGTCAGGTCGGTACCCGCATAGGTGGACCTTGTGCCGGACAGATGGGCTCGTATACAGCTCATATTAATTAGTCCGCATACGCGCGCGGCGAATGAAAAAGGAACGAGATGGTGGCCGACGAGCGAAAGTGAGACTACCAAAGAGGTGAAGAGATTACTCGATAGAGAGAGAGAGAGAGAGAGAGAGAGAAAGAGAGAAAGAAGACAAGCGAGAGTGAATGGTTGACTGTGTGCGTGAGAAACAGACATTTCCTCGCTCGAAAAAAATTCATAAATTCGCAATGCGTATGTATAAAGACGGTATTGCAGTCACTTTGACGAGAGACATCATCGTTATCGATATTCGGAAAATCTAATTAATTAACAAACGCACACCACCTATGAGTTCGCACGAAAGATGTTTTACGTCGCGTGCGCTCTCATTCTCCGCAGAGGAAAAAGGAAGTGCGATCGAACGGGGAGAAGATGGAAAACCGAAAGATGCGATAAATCTCGAAATAATTCTACGGGTGAATAAAAATAATTTGTAAAAGAGCCAACGAAATGCATGCTGCGACTCGTTCGATTCTTTATTAAAAACGAGCGAGCTCAAATAGCTCTAATAATCTCGAAGGTGTATAAAACTGTTAATAAAATCGCGTCCCGATTCCCGCGAGATTGCCGTGTTCCGAGATAATATGCCGCCCAGGTTTCACGTTGAGTGCATAAACGACATGAGATCGCGATTCGCAGCTGAAATAATCGTCCGAATCGATTTTAATCGAATCTAGGCACACGATCCCAGAAAAAACGAGTGGAATAAAATAAAATTACGGATAAGCAAGGTAACGTGCCGCGTCCGATATAAACAAGTTATAAATTCTCAGGTGACAGGTAGACCGATCGATGATTGTCGAAGTACGACACACGCCAAGTCCGTGCCGTACTATCGAATGAAAACAGATTGGCGAGACGTAAATTGCGTCATACGGATACGAGAGTGCCGCGTCCTGAAGCCTGAAGTGCGAGCAGCGCTCTAATGAATGGCTGTTAATTGTATCAATTATTAACCAGGGACATCGCACGGACGCCGCAACGACTCTTATCGATGTTCAGTGATTTACGAGGCGAGCGTCCTCTTCCACAGATTACTCGGTCCACTCTCCCTCTTCCTCTCTTTCTCTCTCTCTCTCTCTCTCTCTCTCTCTCTCTCTCTCTCTCTCTCTCTCTCTCTCTCTCTCTCTCTCTCTCTCTCTCGGTTCTCCGACTCGTTGAACGAGAATATCGCGCTGATTACAACCGTACTCTCACACAGATTACGTCTCAATCGCTTCATTATCATTTCGACTTCGCCGTTAAATTTATAGAAAAAAAATCACGTCGACGAAACATTATCACAGACGATGTCGTCTGCGTCAAATGTCAATTAATTTTCAATCTGCCGACGCAATACAAGCGTGTGCGATGTCCGTGTGACTTATTCATCCACGATGATTATCGATGTATATATATATATATATATATCAACATCGTGCAATTTTCTTCTCAAATTAATGTAACTCGTTCATAAAATGAGAAAATTGACACCAAATGATAAATTCGATTATACATAATCTAAATTCGCTCGAGAAATCGGCGAGTTCTAGTCGGAAATTATAAAAACTTGAAAATTATAAAAAAAATCATCACATTTTGAGAGAAACAAATTTATTGGAGATACTTTCTTCCCGTTCGATGAGCAAAAAGTGAATTGACAAGTCGAGAGCACTATGTAAGCAAAGGACGGTTTATCTACGATCTGGTCGCACACTCGGTACGCACGAAACACTCGAACACCGACAATATTTAAACATTGTTAAATCGTGTGATACTTGTCAATGGCAAACATGCCGCGCCTACTTGTACTACCCGAGTAGTCGGTTCCGCGATGTCTTCTCACTTATCGATTATCGCCGATATTTTATACAAATCCGTAACGAAACAAACACATTCCAAATTTACAAAAAGATATACAGCTTTGTAAATTGTCAAATTTTTTTTTTTTTTAATGTAAAGGCTAAAAATGTAAATTTTATTTTATAAATTAATATTCTTAAGAAATTATCGCCAGACAAAATATGTAACGTATTTTTCATTTATAATATAAAGATTCGGAAAATAAGACGCCTTCATAAAATCTTATCTAATTTAATTCTATTAAAAAAAAAAAAAAAAAAAAAAAACTCAAATCTAATCACATATAATTGTATAACAAAACATTTATTAATTTTATAAAAAAATTATGATACTTAAATGAGATAAGGAGCGTCGTTTTTTGTGGAAATGTTTACAGCTGTGGGGAAAATAAGTCGAATAAAAAGACACGCTTGTGCCTGAATTCAAAGTATTAATATCACTGCCAACACTGACAGCCGATCAGGACGACTCCACAGGACGTTTATGTAGAGCGCAAGAACTTCGGGCATCCCGCACGTGCACGTAACGCGGTATTAAGATGATAGTGCGGTCCTGGCACGGGCCATCAAAACGACGGACTACCGTCTTAATAGCCGGAGATTTATAGTCCCGGCGACTCGGCGCAAAGTCACGGGGCTCCGAAGAGCGAAAGAGAGAAAGAGGAGGAAGAGGGAGGCCTAGTCCGCTGTAATATAACCCAACCCAAAGTCCCGTATAGAAAGAAGGCCCGCGTGGTGTATGTATATATAAGGGCGCGTGTGGCAAAGAAGAAACCACGAAACGAGCCGAGGAACCACTACGGGCGCCCGGATAAACGGAGGAAACGAAGAAAAACGAAGAAAAGATGCGTCGCGTGATTCCTCGGCCGCTGACTCCGGCCGGCTCCACGACGGTTACGAGACGAGAAAATCGAACGGAGCCAAAAACATCTCGCGGCAAAAATAATATCGAGGATACCCAGCAAAACGGCAATCGGATTTCTTGTATTATCTTGTATTATTCTTCTACTCGCACGCTAAGATTGACATCGGTGAGCGAAATGGCTAAATAAATACATCTGGAAAGTTAAAATAATTAATCCTCGTTTTCTTCGCCTTTAATCGCGATAATTTGTAAGAAACTAACATTGAAACGCACGCATCGTCGATGTATGAAAGAAATGCGCGAAAATTTCGTACGTATGAAGAAGCGTCGCACTTTAATCGCATCTGCATTTTTGAGAATATTTTCGGCAACATTAATGTTGCCTAACGAGCACGGTACCAACGAGCCCAGGAGGAGGAGGAGCGCCTTCCCGATTCCTCCTTTTTGCTTTTTTTTTTTTTTTCATCATCATTTCCACGCAGAAGCGACATAAACCTGTTAGTAAAGCATGCTTCGTGGAAGGCATACCAGCGCAGTCGGACAACTAAAAGCGCCTCGCATGCTCAAAAATTATTTTTATACTGCTTAATCGTCGTCCTGATCACTTGTCCTTCGTTAGGCCCGCGTGTCTCCCATTTCCTTATACCAAATAATCACCGGACAAAACCTACACGCACTGTATCTCGTATCGTCCACGCCATTTCGGCGTATTCGAAAAATCCATTCGACAATGCGTCCTTTTTGCTCGCTCGGTTATGCACCGTCGAGCCGCCGCCGCCGCCGCCGCCGCCGCCGCCGCCGCCGCCGTCGCCGCCGCTAATTACCGCCCGCCATGGGAATTATAAAATCAATTTCTACCACGGGATATGCCGTATAAATAAAACATTTCCGGCCTTTACAACCGGCAGCCTTAACGAGCTCCTCGCAAACTCCTCTTGCGAGCGAGCGGACGGGCGAGCGTGCGAGTAACGGGGAGCTGCTTAAAGTATATTTCGGTATATTCGGGCACGCGCTCGATATGGATTCGTGTATGTTTGTCCGCTCTTATCGGATACCCAATGCACAGATACAGTATACGTCCAAGTTTAATCAATCGAATATTGATACGCGATGACCCATACTGATAACGGCAGGCGCGAGTTTCACGCGCGACATTTCTCATGCCTTTGTAACTGAATTTTACTCGCGATTTCGTGTTCCGCGTTTCGTTACACTACGCGCTCGCTCACGGGTGCCTAATTAATTCGTAGCCGCACTTCAACGTACCACGAACGTTAATGCCGTTCGTTAATAGACGACACGCGATCTCATCTCGCTGCTCGATGGTGACGTGTGTGCCGCGACTTGCTTAAATATTTGACGTACTCGAGCAACCGATAATCGACGCCCGACACCCGTCGTTCGAGTGATTAAGTACGTACTTTACTTGGTATCTTCGAATTTTAATCCCCGCGATTGTAAGGTAAATAATATACCCGTCGTCAGTGCTAATATTGGATATCTGGCTCTCAAAAAATTTGATGGAAAAAAAATGTAGCGCATTCTAGAGCGACAATTGTACATTGTTCTAAATATATTTTATAAACGTATGAATTCAACGAAAATATTTCGATATTCACGATATTCACATTATTCTCGATATAAGACAAGCTTGCAGACATTATAACAGACTACGAAGCAAATAAATTTTTGTAGAATACCGATTAATTCGCTCTGACTTGAGAATAATTATATCGTGAAAAATCAAATTGTCAAATTGAAACCGCGAGTTGGCCGCATCATCGCCGTCGAGGCTCGCGCATAAAGGACCACCGGAGTAGCTCTACGCACATTTCGGAGCAGTTCTTCCAGTCGTTACATTATTACCTCACACATTTGCCATGGTTCTCTTTTTCCACCCTCGATCCCTGCGTCCGAGCGGTGGTATCCCTTTCGAATTCGAAAAATCTCTGCGGGACACTCAAACCCCCCCTGTTCTCTTACCGTTAGTGCAGCCCCGAGCCTTTTTTATTCCTAATTCACAATCCGCTGTGCCGCAGCGAGAAGAGCGTCACACCGTCCGAGGATATAATATCGCCACCATAGTGTAAGACGGTCCTGGCGTGGGCGGAAGAAGCCCGGCGAGTACGCGCATACGTTCCTGAACCTCAACGCGCGAGAAGATACCAGATAAATATCTCTTTTTGTCCGTCAGTCGGAAGGCACGCCTGTTTCTCGACTTCTCGGGCTACACGAAGCGAAGATAAGAGCAACATATTTCTGCCGGGGCAAAGTAAAAAACCGAATACATTCTGGCAGTGTGTTTATCAGCGCCATGCTTGTGCATCGGCCAAAGAGGAGAGAAAGTGAACGAAGGAGGGATCTCGGGAAAATACTGGTGTCCGGGAGAAGATACCGGAGAGACAGAGAGAGAGAGAGAGAGAGAGAGAGAGAGAGAGAGAGAGAGAGAGACTCTCGAGGAATGCGCGATACACACGGAATTAACAGGCGAACGTCCGAAATGCAGGCGCGAGTACGCCCGGTCGTGCGTTGCCAAGTCCCACACGTAATACACATATAATACATGCGGTCGTAAAACGCTAACCGCGCGATTACGATCGCTTCTTTCAACACCGCGCTGAGAGCGTCGTTACGGCTAGCGTTGAAAGGTTCGAATATGCACAGAGTCCGGTTATAAAAAATCAACCATAGTACCATCGGTGATTTAATCAACGGATACGGGCCAAATACGCTCTCCTTTAATCGTACAGAAATTGCGTAAAAGTCGCGATGATTCAGATACTTTAGCATCTGATCGGCGGTAATAACGAGATGATGGAGATTGCAACAAAATTGCAATAATCAGCAATAATGTTACCCGCAGCGACGATCGGGCCTTAGAAACCGAGGACACGAGCACTAATTGCACGCTCAAGACACAACACGCACATACGACGAGATGGGAAAATAATGCTAAATAAGGTGTCGCTTGCTCGAGTTGCGAGTCACTCGCTTTACGATATTTGCGATATCGCGCCGCATATTCCCGACTCTCCATTATTGCAATTCATATCGCAAATCAAGATATCTTTCGCGTACTAACTTTATTTAATCTTCTATTCGATACGCAACGAAATAATGTAATTATAATTTTACGTATAAAGCCATGTAATCTTATGAAATAATAACGCATGAAAATGAAAGAATTCCATGAAGAATTTCTATATTGTTGATACACTTCTGATCTGTCAAGATCAGAAGTTTATTGATTAACGAGTCTCCTGAATTTTTTATCAGAGAACATTTTGAACTTTGAAATATACGATGCAATTCATGTAACATATGCATAGCGGTTCAAAAAATTTCTACACGGTTAAAAATAAAAAAAAATTTGGATGCAAATAAATGTAAAATAAATTTGACGCAATATGTAAAAACGTCGTGTAATTTATCGTTCTCACCGAACAACGGCGCTTCAACGAATGATTTAGATTGCGGGCAATTTCACACAGGGGGAAAAAAAAAAAAAGAGAGAAAATACATTTTGACATTCGTAGCGCGATATATCGACACACAGTACAGTTAAAAAATTAATCTCACGATAAGAAAACATTTCGTCTCGATATCGGAGTCATATCTATTACCCACAAACAGATTGACACTACCGCGGACTTCCCGAGAGATTGCGAAACGAAATCTTTACTAACAACGTCCAGGTTACCACGTTGCGCAAGAAACGACAAATCGTCGCGCGCATTTCAGAGCGCATTTACACACAACATACATGTGCACACAAACACGAACAAATGTGCACGTGCGCGCGCGCGCCGTACAATTAATATCTGAAAAATTAATAATCGAGCTAATGTCGCTTCTTGCCGTGCTTCGGCGTGCCGCCCCGCGCCGCCCCGCGCCGCCCCGCGCCGCGAGTAAATCACGAAGGCGAGGTCCAACGTCCGGCCGGAGAGTAGAATGCCCTCGCAATAATAATAATTATTCTCCAAACGCAAGACCGGCAATTAGCATCTCATTGGCTCATTTCTCGCTTATGCTAATGGGAATATTATTTAAGCGCGTGTACGAGAAGGGTTGACCATCCTTCTCTTCCCTTCCACTCGTCTCTCGCTTTCTACGTCCCTCTTCGCCGCACAGTCGGCTTCCTCTTGCGCGCGCCCATACAGCGGCCTGTCGCCTCGCGTTGCTCGCTTTACCGCCTTCTGTTACGCGAAAGACGACGTTTCGCCCCGTCTTTCTTCCCTCCCCATTCGGTTTATGACGCGCCCCAAAGGAGCCAGGTCGCCATTCTGTCCGCCCACGTGGTGTCTCCTCGCGCCGTTTCCCTATTTAGCACATCATCGGGAAATTCTCCGCGATTTACCGGAACGCGCGCACAGAACCGCGTTTCAGAACGTGTCGCTCTTTCAAAAACTATCTATAATCGTTCCCCGAGAAACTGGATTCATTCGTGGATTCATTCTTTAATTAATTCTTTCAACAAACGTCACATTTGGTTCGCATACAGCCTAACAAATTCAAGTTCATAAAGAATCAGAAAAATCAGCTTCGCGTAAAAAATATTGTTATTTCTCTAAGCGACATCTAACTTATTGTTTACAGTAGAATTCTCTTTGTGAATTCTCATTTTATTGTTAATAATTAGCAAATGGTTGATACATCCAAAATGAGATTCTGTTTCACTCTTGATTTTCTCTATCTACATTGATTTCGTACAACAGAGTAGTGATTACAATTGTATCGAATTTGCTGCACTTGAAGCACTTTCACGCTCACTCAGACGTGCGTAATGGAAACGCTGGAGAAGAGAACCAGCAGAATCATCTCTTTACTGGCCGCTAACAACCGGCGAAGAAAACAGTAGAATCTCGCCGCGCTCGGCTCGGAAAGCAATCTCATTCGGTGACTTTTCCGTTCTGCGAAATTATCGGCAAAAAGCTCCGCTCGATTGGCGTACGGCGCAAGAGGAGGATCTTTCTCTCGAAAATAGAGGACGCGGTAGAAGAAAGACGGCCAGGGAATGAGGAGGCTCCGGAGTTCGAGAGAACCGAAGAGGAGGAGAAGAGAGAGAGAGAGAGAGAGAGAGAGAGAGAGAGAGAGAGAGAGAGAGAGAGAGAGAGAGAGAGAGCCGCGCGAAAGGGTGGAAGGCAGCGGAAGGAAGGGAGAAAGAAGGCGAAGTGGACGAGGCAAAAAGTCCGAACGTTACGTGCCTTTTCTTTACGATAGAAGCTCATTGCTCGTAGATTGCGATTTGCCACGGACGTAATGAAGCCACGCCACCTTCCGCCGGCCTTCCTACGGCAACCGGTAAACAACCACGGTGACTGCATCGGCGAATGCACCAGCCCCGAGGAGATGTTCCTCTAACGCTGCACCGCGACAGGTTGACTGCGCCAACAGTGGTAGACGATTCGAAAATTTTTATCCGCCGATCCCATTTAACTCCCTCGATTTACTACCCGTAACACCTGCCATGGGCGGCTTTTTGCAAATGCACGCCGGCGATAGCCGAGAGCTATGCGCGCACGAAAGACAACGACTACAGACGTCAATGGCACTTCCGACCCCGTAGAGCAAGAGTCAAGACATAAATCAGCTATAAATTATTTTTACGTGATTTACACTTGGGCCAATAGTTATAGCAATAAATCTAAGAAAACTCCTACGGCTCAAGATTTGATATAATAATTATATTAATATGATAGTGTATAGTCGTGTTAAT
Source organism: Pogonomyrmex barbatus (assembly GCF_055798465.1). Taxonomy (NCBI): domain Eukaryota; kingdom Metazoa; phylum Arthropoda; class Insecta; order Hymenoptera; family Formicidae; genus Pogonomyrmex; species Pogonomyrmex barbatus. Next base: position 6,501,013 of record NW_028297114.1, on the reverse strand, counting down.
ATAGTCGTGTTGTATATTTAATATCGTTATTATTGTTGCACTTATTTCTCTTTCTATTTTTGTTGTGTAACAAAGTAATTTTGGCATTATCTAAATTTCTAGATTTATACTAATATTTTTCAATCGGATTAGTTGATAATTATGACGATGCCAGTCGTAGAGCAAGATACCGCTTGCCCGAATGTTTGTGACTCGATGCGGTCGTAACAAGTCGAGTAACGGACGTGACGTTTTGAAAAATCGTGGGCAACAGTGCGAAAATACGGTCAACGAAATGCATTTCTCGTCACCGTGTTCTATCCTTTTTTCTTCCATACAAAAAAAAATACAAACGTATGCAACAGCATTAATGCAACATGTAAATTTTAGAAGATATAGTATATAATATTTAAATATAATATGTAAATATAGTTTATTAATTATATTTAAATATAATATGTATATAACATGTAAATTTTAGAAGATATAATATTTATATAATATTTAAATAAAGCTGTCCATAAAAGGAAAAAACCATAAATAAAATATCTTTATAAAAATAATAGTTTAAATTATTGATTAATTTAAATTGTCATATTTTAAATTTATTTTAAATATGCTAAATTTTTCATATTTGTATTATGCTGACATTTTAACGATAAAAATTATTCTTTGAAGTAAGAGTAAAGTAATCTTTATATATGTTTAAAAATTCCTACAGATGGACAGATTCCAGAAAAAAGTAATGACTCATCACTTTTCAATGGTTTCATGATCCTTGTGAAAAACCTTGTGGAATACAATAAGGATTCAGAATGGCAACGACTCCTCAAGGAATCTGTAATGGCGGATCGATCCTAAGTTGTTCTAACTATCGTGGCAAGATTGCATGTACGCGTTCGTGTAAAAATACATGCCTATAATTATTTAAAAAAAAATCTATTCCACCTCGTTCTAAAATACTTCTTTCTCCAGTATCTTTCCAAACTTGGAGCGAAATGCTTCATCGCCCATCCAGAAAAACAATACCACATAATTACATTGCCTGCATGCTATTTAGATTTCTAATTACCGCTAATTAAATTGCGCCTAAAAAAGTGTCATTGACCTTAGCACTATATATCTATCCGATAAATAGACTCGTCACGCTACTTACCATAATACATAATACACAGACATTTATTTAGCTAATAATAAAATTACACACTTATTTTTTTATTTAAAGCTATTAATAAAAAAAAAAAAAAAGATTTATGGCCATTGCAGATAATTTGAACCGTATTTAGAAAATTAGAAAACAGAGGAGTGCAGCATAATATTTTGTTCTCAGTGGGACATGCCGCTTTATCCAGATATCATATAATATATGTATCCGCCCTCGTGAAACTCCGAATCCACGTTCCGACCGGAATAACGACGGATGGAAACGCACAGCGATAACACTATTCCGTTAATTATTCCGCTCGCTGGGAGAAAAAAGTGTGGAACCGTGGCGTCGACTCGCGCGTCGTAACCTTACTTCCTGGCTCGTTATTTCGTCGTTGAAGTCGGCCGACCGTATTTGGGTATCTCGGCGGGCGATCGCCCGATGAAATTGAGCGATTATACGTGCGTCGGAACCGTCAGGGAAGACAAAACGCGATCACGAAACTTCTCGCTATTTATACGCATACAGCGCTAAATCGGATAACGCAGTCTCGTGGTCCGCTCATTTCCAACTATCCTCTCTTGTTTAATTGCCCTCGTAATTAATCGCCGATGTCTCGGTGAAACAAACGAGCTTGATTTCGTGATCTCTCGCGCTTTAAATTCGCGCACGAGTTTTACAGTGATCTTCAAGATGAAGAAACGAGCGGATTTTGGGACCGTCTAATCGCGCCGAACGTCGAATGATATTACGCGCTCGCGGATGCGTTGCGATATCGAAAGATGTAACGGATGTCTTGCTTACACACAGAAAAATAAATAAGAAAATACTTACCAGCGAGTCTACCTCCGGATCCGCAATGTAGTACGGCTTCTCTTGTCTGATCTGTAACACACAGAGACACACATGTAATAATTAGATACAGCGTAATTGCGGTATTAAAGCTACAAGCGGACGATCGTATCATTTCGGTATACATACATATTGTATAGAGATGCACACATGAGCGCAACCAAACCAAGCGCCATACTTCCCCATACTTCTCCCCCCCCCCTCTCTCTCTCTCTCTCTCTCTCTCTCACCCTTCCCACCTTCTTTTTAAACGATTTCCTTCGCGTGTTTCCTCTTAATTGGACCCCCACTGTTCAATTCGTACATACAGAAACGGAAACGCGTCGGGGAACGCGATGGAATCCCGGCGGCAAATCGAGAAGGCAGACGGCGAAGGAGGAAACGGCGGGACGGTAAGATTCTCAGGCATTTTCATGGCGCCGCATGCACCGTGCCAATCGGAATGGAAACAAGACTATTTTTATATTTGCCGGATTCGGATTTCACGACGAAAGAAGAAAGAAAGAACCGCACGACTAATCTCATTGGTAAAGCCATTCGATGGAATCCGGGCGAGTTTACGCTTTTCGATAACAGATCTAAAGATTAGATTAGAACTCGCGAGATATTGTTAACCTCCCCCCCCTTCCCCCCCCCCCCCCCCCCCGCTGTCTGTCTCTCCGGAGTCAATTACTTTTACTGCTAAAGAGCACGTTGGTAATATAAATAATGGTTGCCAAAATAAAAGAATTAAACAAGAAATATATCTTTTTATCTTGTTCACGTGTTTGTGTTTTATCTTTATATGAAAAATTAACGTAAGATTTTCGCAATTACTGCAAAGCCATTATTTATTACACGTGGTTGAATATATTAACAATCCCGACGAGACGAGACGACGAGATTTCTCAGACAGACCGAGTGACTTCTCTCTTAGAGCGTCGCGAGTATCCAAAGGGTCGAGAAATGTGAGATTTAGTCAGGAACGTCGCTCTCTTCTATGAAAGAAAAAGATCGGATAATGAAATATTGTCCGCACGCACGAATTCTCAGGCAAGAGAGCGCGTATTCATGAGATGAAATGCTGAATGGGAACTCTTCCTCCAGTGTATAGGTAATGAAGGCGTCTCATGCGACAAAAATACTGTCAACTGTTCGTAGGGGAGGTAGGAAGGAAGGTTAGTTCTTGCGTGGTCCTGTCATCGTGCTTTTTCGACGTTCCCCAGCGGCGGGGTAAGCGCTACACAGGCAGGCAAGATTACAAATTGTAAACAGCCCATTCTGTTTTCTCTGTGTTCCCTCTTCCCTCTGTTACTTTCAGTTCTTCACGCGATTTAATTTCTCCTGAAACGGTGCAATTATTCCTACGTCAATATGGCTGATGCACTCGTAAAAATTGGCAATAATCTACGAAACGAAAAGATTTATGATGGCCGAGAGAGAAATTGAAAGAAAAATTGTCGAAATTAGGCGAAATTCGGTTTGATCTCTACGATCGTCGATGATATATTTCCGTGTGGCTCCTAAAGAAATTCGTTTGTATGACAATATAAGAAATGACTCATTACGATATTAAAACAGTGATAACGCCATGTATGCTCCCCGTAGAAGGAGAAAGCGCGGTATCATCGCGCGATGATGGCGGAGGAAATCGAGCGCTCGCGCGAGGATGTTCGATGAGAAAACAAACATCGATAGATGCGTATAGAAACGTCAGCATTTGCTGGCTGTCGGGCGCATAACTCAGCGCGCGGCGGAGGCGGTAAAAATATTGTGCGATAATATTTAGAGAATGCTCTCGTTCCGGCACGCGGTGTCTGTCCGGGGCGACCTCGTGTGCACGTACGAACACCACATGGAGGAGAAATACGTACGCACACGTATCGCATACGTGGCGTTAAGGCCTCCATAGTGTGCGCCGATCCTGCCGAGAGATATACGAAGCAGCTGCTTTGGAGGCTGCTGCTGCTGCTGCTGCTGCTGCTGCTGCTGCTATTGCTGCTCTCTTGCCTCTGCTGTCGCTGCCGCCCCCTCGAACCCTTCCCTTCGTAAAATCCTTCCCTTCCTAAGCAGTTGGGGAAATTCTAAACAGAATACGCGTGACACGGCACGAACAAATTTTCTAAAAATCCTTCTCTCGCTTATTTTTCTCGCTACATATCGAGTCATTCTCTAGATATGATATTTAACGAGCTTTAAAAAAATGGACTAATTTAACGTTCGCAACGTTCTGAATATGTTTTATGCAAAACAACAACATCAACAAATAATAAAAAAATAATCAATTTCGGTATTATCTTCAGCAAATCTCGTTATTTAAATTTTCTCTCATATATTTAAAATAATTTTCAGAATACAATTTGCAGAAATACTGCTAAATTATATTACATTTGTTCGAAACACAAATTTCCCAACAGTTTAACGTTCTCCAATTTTTTCAAATATTGAGAATTCATTCAACACACATAAATGAATTTTTTAGTACCATAAAATAACAAGATTTCTTGTATTTCTGAAATTTGTTACGCATATTGTCATTATTAAAAGACCGTACGTAGGTAAGCGCATATTAAAAGACGCAAAAAATATCAAATAATTTTTTGCTATTTGTGGTTGGCAGTAACCTTATTCAAAGAGAGAAAAGACGTTTTGCATAATAGTCGAGACAATTCTTTGCTTTCAAGCACACAAAAAATAAAAACGCGTAAAAAAAGCTATAACAATTGTTCCTCAAGATCCGCAGATGTAAGTCTTCCTTTAGGCTCCAAATCAAAGGCAATTTATATTTCAAATCTCGAAAGACCTCTTCGAGGGTAAAAACGTTATGTGACAAAAAAAAATGGATTAACTTTAGAGCTATCATTTACCCGATATTTTTTATCCAATTTATGCAAACTCTCTCTCATTCAAGATGTTTTTTCCCCAGGCATAGCTAACTGACATAACAATAAACTATACGAACACCAGAAGCACTCAACGTAATCTGATAACTAAATTAGTGAGAGCCAATGAATGACTCTAAGTGATACGAACCGCTGCACGGCATGTGTTTTTGCAAACGACATGACGAGCTGCTGAGTCGCGAGGAGGAGGACGAGAACCGACAGAGCGCGTGATACCGCGTGATCGCTATCGCGTGGTAGCACACGTCAAAACGGGGAGATATTTACGCTAGAATGCGATAATTGCGAAATTGTAGCGCGGCAAGACCGCCAGCGATAGTCGTGCGGCACGTAACAAACGAGATTAAAGGTGTACGCATGTCTGGTGTTGAAACAATTAAAACTGGAAAATCTGAAATATATTGGAAATGAAGTTTGAAACAGTTTTGAAAAGCCGAATTTATGGTACATTCGAGTCCAGATGCCTTTGTTCCATGTTTCACGAATATTCTCACGCAGTCGGGTCGGACGAACGATGATCTTAAATAACACATTAGTAAACACGGAATTTTTAGATAGAAAAAAAAAATACATAACATATATTTAGAGTTATATGTAAAAATATATATTAAAAGTAATGTGATTTTTGTCGACTGTAAATTTCTTGATAAAATATCACATCGATCTCGTTTAATTCCAAATTTTATTAAATATACCGTTCTTGTTACATTTTAATATTCGATTAAATTTCCAATTAAAATTTTATGGTCACTACAAATATAGTCTAATTTGCCGATGACATCGGGATGACGTCAGGTAGTGAAAAACCGGTTCAAGCGCGATGGCGAGCTTTACGTGGTTTTTTTATGTGGGTTTCGTTTCGTTAATTGGCTTTGCTCTCCATTAAAACTGAGGCATCTCGATAGTGCACCATTTCTCCTAATAACTTGTTAATTTTTTGCACATTGTATCGTATTGCTAATAATTTAATATGAAAAGAGAAATTTCTCAATGTAATAATAATTTTTTAAATATATTGTAATATATATTGTTTCTAAAAACTTTTGGTATGCTAGATCTTTGAGTCATGGCACTTAATGGAAAAGAATCAATGATCGTCAGCATAAAAAGAATTGGATTGGCTATGAATAGACGATGCGTTTGTCTAGCGATCACTATCGTCACGGATAACATTTACGAGGGCTTCATGCTCCCAGAGAAGAGCATACTAATTGTGCCAATAAATCCCTACAGGATCCTTCTTCTCCGTTCGGCTCTTTCTTTCCCTGTGTTTGTAAGCATGAAATGGAATCGCGATATCGTGATGAGCGCGCCCACGACTCCGTATTCAGCACTTTGATAGTTTCGATTCATTGTTCAAAGCACAATTATACAATCGGGAGAATGTTTTCAAGGCTAATAGTAACGATACATTATGCTCATATTTCGCGCATGCATAAATTGTTAAAGCAATTCATTGGAAAAATTAATTATTTATATATATATATATATAATTTATAATAATTTATATATAATTTATATATAATTTATAATTTATAATTTATATATATAAGTATATAAATAGTGTTCTAAGATTCATTCAATACGTACACTTGTCCAATTAATTATTTCGCATGACGTTTCTATTGAAAAGTGATGAAATAATACTAATTTTTAATGACATATAATCATGCAATTAATCATTGATTTTCACGATATGCGAAAATCGCTTAAAGCCTCCTTAAGTAAATGAGTACGAGATCAAGAGCTTTTATTTATAGTCGAGCGAACATTGCGACGTTCATTTGACCGGCCGGATTCACGTAAAGGTGCATGACCATGAAGCGACGAAGCGCAAGCAAATTTTTTGACGCGGTCGCCGTCGATGATCGCGAAAAAAAAAAAACAAGATGCCTCTTTTGACGGATAAAAAAAGGGCGCAACAAAGGCATAGCGTAACGTGGCGCAGCGGGGGTACGACCGATGGCACGTTGCAGCCAGGCAACGATGTTGAAGGCAGCGCGCGAACCGAGGTAGAGAAAAAGGATGAGGAGTCCCTGGCAAAGGCAGGGAGAAGAGAGAGAGAGAGAGAGAGAGAGAGAGAGAGAGAGAGAGAGAGTGCAGAAGGACAGAGGGGACACGGGGAGAGACTGGAGCATCGCGGCCCCATAGGGCACACGATGCGTGGACCGCAGGGGGGGATAATAGTGGACCCATTGAATAGATCAATTTACAATGGCAGAAAATGAGCAGTTCCCCACTCCCATCTTACATCGCATGATGGGGGGGAGTGGGGAACTGTTCAACGCTTCTCCGGCCCCCCTACTGCCAACGCCAGCTCGACTCTCCACGCTTCGATGCTTCTCACGACTCGACGACCGCCGTGGTCGGGCCCCAACTGAAGATCGCGCATGCGCCGTGCCCCGCGGCGGCCATGGCGCATGCGTGCACGCACGCACGCACGCATGCAACGAAACGCGAAATAATCCCGCGCGCAGCATGCGGCCCTTTTGTCGTACGGCCCTATCGCCGCGGCGGTACCGATACACTAGGCGAGAAGGGGATACCGAGGGGTACGAGGGCACGGCTCACACGGCACGCCTCGGAAACCGCCGCAAGAGGATTGTCACCTGCTTATCTGCCGACGTGCATCGTCGCGTGAGAGACCTACGCGCTTAGTGACGGCCTTCAAAGGCAACGCTCGCTTGAATATCGATGTTCGTAAAGTGTTGATTTGCCGAGTAGATGTACGCTAACATTCGAGATGCATTCTCTCTGCATAAAGAACCACACAAAGCCACACAAATTTAGAAACGTTTCTAAAGAAGATTGGAACGGGCGTGCAAGAAAACGGAAATGAGACATCCGAAATAGAAATCAATAGTTTAAAAGTCCAATTGAGACTTGACGTAATTTTTGACAGCTATGCAAGTTTTACATTACAGTTGAAGAGAGATCATTGAAAATTTAATATATATAAACTAATTAAATTCAAAACGATCCTCAAATTATTTTGACAGATGCTGAAAAGTAATGTTAAAAATATATGAGAATATCTGATTTGAGATAATCATCAAAAATATCAGTTAAGAATCAATATAAACAAATTATAAATATCTCAAGCAGCCCAGATATTCTACTTGACATTGTTATACATACTCCAAATACAAATATAATATAAAATGCAACGATTTTTCTTTTTAAAATCACTTCGTTATCCATGCGTTTTTCCAATATACAACATGTGTTATTAATTTATCGTTATTAAAAGAGTGAGACATAAAAGAGAGAAGACTGCATGATGCTATCAATTTCTATCACGATATTCTACAGATTTAATCATCAACTAGCTAGCATCAACGTTGAGGGAGAAAGAGGAAAATATTTGAGTAAGAAGCAACGTCATATCGAGGCGGTACACGCGCGCAGCATCGTCGCGGAATAAACATCCCGTTCATGGGCATTATTTTCCGTTGGTACGCGTTTTGAAATGTACACCTTATGGTGCGCCTTATTAAGATGCAAATATCATGTCAGTTTCCGCAACGCCGCCAAGGTATCTTCGACGGTGTACGCCAACGTAATAACGTCGACGCTCGTTCGCAAATAAATAACGTGAGAAAAAGGTAGATTCGCGATTTTCGCGCAAATTTCCCCGCACTCCGCGCACTTTCGCGCTACCTAAGAAAAAAAATTGTGCTGAAAAAGAGCAAGACGTGATTTCGATTATCTCGGGAATTTCGATACGCCGGAAATTTCTTATCATGCGATGCTTTTCGGCATCAACGTGACAAAATAATGTATACATACGGGTCGCCACTTTATCCTACCGCGCACCGAGGCTTAACTCTTATCGTTATCTCGACATAGCGTTGCTCAAAGCCACTGCTACCGTATTACCGATATCCTACATTTAGATATAAGACACGACGAATTTCTTTCTCCTCCAATGATAATAATGTATGATCACGATCGCGTGAGCATAAGTCGTCATTCGCGAAAAATGTTCGCGATCGCATATCTTTGTGCAACGACTTTGTGCAACACTTATTAAAACGTATTATCTGTTACCTTGGTTAAGAATTTTAATTAACGCACGATACAAAATCCTATCGTACCGGTTCGGTCGCATAATGTTACGTGAAAATAACTGGAGGTTACAACTATCTAACGGTGCAGCCGTAATGGATACCGATATGGATACCCTTCAATCTAAATGTGCTGAATTCGTTTGCATCGCTTCACCATAAGTAAACGAGTACGATAACATTTTTATTGCCCGTTCTGTCGCCTCGGCTTAATACGTTGTCGCGAATGCCATACTTTTAGAAAATTACGTACAAAAAAAGAGCGAGCAGAATAAAGTTTTGAATAAATTTTTTTATTGCGCACGATCCAAGATATCGTTTTCGATCTATGCCTAATCGCATCTCCCGTATAAAAAAAAAAAAAAAAATTATATTACAATAAATCGAGAAGTTACATCCGAGCGCTTACAATATATATAGTTCAATGTATCTACGTAATTAATTCAATGTTTTCAAAGTAGATTACTTCGAAATAGATCACTTCGAAGTAGACCAATGTCATTGTAAGGCATAAAAATAGCGGGAAGAAAATGTGTGACGTCTTCCGATATAGACCATTCGTGTTTCTGATTTCCAATCCAACTATCAAATGACACTCGTTCTAACTTTGGTATATTACGTTTTCGTGGAAATATCTATATGGCGACCACGTCAGTGCGTAGGAAAGACGCGGAAACGCGCGTCGTCTTCGGCCGGTACACTTTCCGAGACCTTCGAATAGACCTACGTGCGCGATCCGGCACGCAGACGGCGAAATGGTATGTTTTAAAAGGTCCAAATCGTTTCACGGCATGCGGTCCCATAGGCTCTCGAGTTACCTACGCGTGTCCTTGGGGGGACCTGCCTCAGGTGAGCTGCCGCTAGAGGGAAAGAAAAAAATAGGAAGCAAAGGAAGAGAAAAAACGCGCTCACGCGCGCACGAGCGAGCGAACGAGTCTTCTGCCTCAGAATGAGGCCCGTATACCCGGGCCCCGAATCTCTCAATCGTAATCGGTAATCCTAAAAATAAGTCCCACGGATAGGCAGAGTTTTCTTCTTCGAGACACGCCAGCGAATTCTCGTGCGTGAATCTACTGTTTCGGAACGAAAACGAAAACGCGCATACAGCCTCGTGACTCATGCGAAGTCTCGAAAAAAATCCCTCCGGGACATTCTCTCACGGAAGAATGCGTGCGACAATTCCGCCGAACAAAACCGCAACATTTTCGCGTTCAAGGATTTCGACCTTTTAAAATATATACTAACGAATGCTAAAATCAGTTCGTAATAACCGTGTTATTATAACCGTTCAAAAACCCATCTTACTTTTAAGACAAGTCAGTCTTCGGTTAAAAAACATCTTCTTAGCTTATATATTCGACGAATTAAGTATTAAATGTAAATTTGATCCCCAAGAATAAGCTCGTCGGGTAAGACACATCCGTGACGTGGAAACATATCTCCGCATGTACAAGTCTTTCTCTGCAACATCCAATATTCTGTAAACTTACTTGTTTTGAGAAAACGGCGATGTCCTCGTTGAAGCTTTCTGACGAGCAAACGTCACCACCGGCTACACCAGGCTCACGCGGCGTACACGTTGCCAACTCGCACTTTTCGAATATGAGTGCGAGGAGCGGGAACAGGGGATGTCTGAAAGAAGAAGCAAGAGAGTAGAGCTTAAAGATAACGGGAATAACACACAAGACGAGCGAGCGCGGACGAACGGCAGATACGCAATATCTAACGGAGCGTACCGCATCGTCGCGTTTCTTGCAAAGCAGCGCCGATCTCGGTAGGCATGCTAATTAACGCCGCGCGATCCTTCGAGCTTCTGGCCGACGGCTTCTGGCCCGATATTCATTTCTCCGAAGAGACGATAAATTATTATCCGATGTGTTTGCGATATTATATAACGAGCGTCGGTGCTGTGTTGCGAAAGAAGGCGCGAAAATCTCGAGCGAAACAAACTTGGCGTTCACGAATGTAATTAATCGAGATCGACGTAATTGGTAGATCTCGCGCGCATGTCATAAAGAAATATCGATGTAGTAATAATAATAATAATAATAATAATAATAATAATAATGCGTTTTTTTTTCTTTTTCGTGACGATGCGACGCTTAAAACGACGGAATGGCACATTCGTCGTTTGGACCTAATTCCCGCGCTGAAGAGGGCTTTCCTTCGCGAGTTGTTCCGAATGCCCGAAATGTGCTCCGGATGTTCGTAAATAGCGTTTCTTGATGCGTCGAGATGCGGCCCGTGCGAAAAAGCGATCTGGATCGACACAAAGTCTCGTCCGCGCGGCGGTAGATCGGCCGCACGTTTTTCTCTTATCCGCATAGCGTTTTTCTCTTATCCGCGCGTGACCGACGGGGTGGGCCGCCTGTTAGCGCTACGAGGACGCAATTAACTCGGACAACCGTGGTGGCAGAAGAAGCGAAATTCAGCGTGAAGCGCTTAACCGAAAAGTAGGGGACTGTTTCACTACCGGCCGCGCGAGAAAAAAATAATTCCAATGAATGCATTTCTTAGATTTCACTCTTTGCACTTTGTTGCACACGGTAGAAGGAAGACGCGAAGGTCCAGAATACTATAACCAGCTCTATCTTCGTAACTACAGTTTTATATTTTTTATTCTATTCTTATTCTAAATTTATATTTCTATATGTTTAATAATACGATTTTCTATTATATTTTGCCTATAATCGTACTTATGTGTAATAATTTTGCACTTTATTTTCTATGAACCACCAGCAGCAATCGACAAAGATACTCAACCATTTTTTTCTTTCAGCTCAATTTGGTTTATTTATTCCACGAATACACGTAGACTCTATAGCCAGGGACAAATTGAATAATGACGAAGAACGATCGATAATAACGAAGAATATGTCCCCCTTGCAAATAAGCAGCCAGAGCGAAATAATATGCACATTCGTTGGAAACTGCAAATTCGATGGGTAGGACGTGCTAAATAATAAAAGTCATCGCGAATCGTTCTTATTTTTCGCTGTGTTAGAGTCTCGACATATCGTTCTTATCGATCATGATAGATACATACACGCGTCTAAAGACATTAATCAAAGCCTAACTATTATTGTAAATCAATACTCGTCATTCAAATAAGATCATTACTTAACCTATTGCTTCCGAAATTCGAACAGCTAAGTAGCATAAACTAATTATGTCAATATAAACAATTGCATAATAATTAGAATTGCATAAAAAATCCAAGATAATGTAAAAAAGCATTATCGAGGAGGATCCTTAGGACGGCTTAAAAAAAAAGGAAAAGAGGCGAAGAAAAGAAGAGAGAAAAAAAGAAAAAAAAAGAAAAAAAACAGAGATTGTCATGCCACATGACGAACACGCATAATATTGCTCGTGCGTAAAAGCGCGCGTTACACGCAAAGTACGCTTACACACACCGATGTAGCATTAGGAGGATAAGATAAGATTAGGATGGTGCCGGTGCAACATTGTTGCAAACAGGGACTAAATATCGAGTTAAAGTCGGCACAATTCTATAATGTTCTGGAAAACAATTTTTTACTCGTTAGTACAATGTACAATTCTTTTTCTGTGTAATATGCAACATTCGTAAAGAAATTCTTCTGTTTACATTTACATTGTTGAACGTAATGCTTATATGAAATTTAACCTTATAGCAATGTGCAAAAGGCAAACGTATTATCATTGCAACCATGTAAAAATGTGCAGTTGACGTCATCTTAAAGTTAAATGAAGCTTACATCAACTTCTAATTTGCGTTCGTATCATTAACATTTTACTTTAGAATTTGTCAAACGACCAGTCGTAATGTAAATCGCCTCTTTAAAGACACAGGTGGACAAGATATGATAAGAGTGTACATATAATCTAAATACAATCCACAAAGTAAATTTTTACGAAACAACACGTTTAATTTGTATGCACGTTCATTTGAGACGAGTGAGTTTAAACCAAATAGAGTACTGCAATAATAATTAATAAGCGCGAAAAATTACGAGGTGTGAAAACACCTTGTGATTCTTACATAAGTTGCAAATAAATAAATTATGAAATTCTCTCTCTCTCTCTCTCTCTCTCTCTCTCTCTCTCTCTATATATATATATATATATATATATATATATATATATATATATATAAATTTTGTGTGTGTGTGTGTGTGTGTGTGTGTGTGAAAAATAGGCTGTACATTTATACGTATGGGATGTATGACGACGTCGGTTAAAAGTGACCATTGACACGGATTTTTAGCTCGCGGCTCGTCTCGTCCCGCGTGGGGTTATACAATTTCAAAGACGGCGATGAAACCCTAGAGGGGTCTCGGCCCTCGAGAGGTTCGAGGGAGAGAAAAAGAGAGAGAAAGAAAGAACGACGGTGCGAACGTGGTAGCCGCCAAGGTGGAGGCGTTGTGTGCGCATGGTAGCGGGTCGCGTCTCGCGGCGTGGCGGACATAAAACGATTCGGAACGAATTTCGACAAATTGACGTGGCCGCCGCGAGCAACGTACTCTCTCCCGCGCGGCAGCCTAACCGAGCTCCAACTACCACTCCGAACGAACTAAGGTACCGACACGGCGAAAAAAAGTCCCGTCGACTTTACCCCTTTCTCCCGCCATCTCCGCGGTGTGGTCTTACCTAGCAGCCTTTTTTTTCCGCTTTCTCCTTGTCCATATCTCTATCGCCTCTACCTGCTCTCCTCCCGCGGCTCTTCCTCAGATTCCTATCCTTAACATCACGGACCACGTCCACCACTGGGTAATCGATTTAACGCAACGTCGCGCGGTAATTGTTAATTTAGATTTTTCGCGCGCTCCCGCGGCCGCATTGAAAGCTGCTCTTCCGTCTTCCTTTTATTCACTTCTAATGAGATCCGAAGATGGCTGACGCGCGATTCGTGAGATCGTCCTCGAGTAAATTAGGAAGAGAGCTGAAAAAGTCGCGCGGAACAAAGCGATCATTTTTCGGCGATTCGCGGGACGATTCAAGCCCCGCGAATAAAGATTCGCAACAATTCTCAACGTTCGCGCGGTCTCGTCGAGCTCGCGCTTGGCGTTTTCTCAGGCATCGCAAGGCCAGTCGGATGCCACACAGTTTCCCCTTTTTATCCCGTGGTCAGGAAAACCACCGAGCGCGTTACGGGCCGCGATTGAATGCGGCGGTACTTTAAGTGCGCGTTTCTTGAAAACGCGGTCGCGCACGATGCAACAACAAAGTGCAACGTCGATGACAAACGATGAGCAGAAACGAGGTGTCAGAATGACGGGACCGCAAAAGGTAATGATATGATTGGGCCGTTGTACGCCCTGTATGGGGGATGTTTGCGGTTTTGTGGTTTCCGCCCCTCAAATCGACGCCTCTTCTCTCTCTTTCTCTCTCTCTCCTTCTCTATATGCCTCCCCCGCTCTCTCTTTCTGCTGGGCTCTTATTGTCGGGCACGAGCATCGTCAATTTCACGCCGCGCCGCGGTTTACGATTCGCTAAACGACAGCGACGCGTTTTCGCGCGCACGGCTTAATTTTGTTGGCGGCATTGTAATTTCAAACACATCCTTCGATTTTACTATGGATGCGAGATTGCAATCATAATACTGACGCACATAATCGAATGTAAAACGCAAATCTTTTAAAACAAAGTCGAAACTAATTTGTCAATCCTACTAATTTGCCCGTGTTTATAAACTCGATCATTTAGCATTAATTAATGATTAATTAATGATTGGTTTCCGCGGGACTCATTGCTTACAGTAGAACATATTAGTAAATCAATCTGCAATGTTTATTAATTAAGTTGAATGATATGTTAAAGAAGTTTTTTTTTTATAAAAAAAAAGTTCATAAATTATAGTTATATTATAAAATGTGTTGCATTAGAAATTAAATAATTTCTACGATAAATAAAAAGAAATATTTAAAAATTTTACTTTTCGATGCATTATGATGTATCAAATATTTAATTAAATACAGAATTGTTAATAATAATTGAAACAGAATATTGCAGCTTTTAAAATATTTGCAGCATTTTATAAATTAATCTGATATATAAAAAGACACTACACGAAATACATCTTGCGTTTTTTTTTTTTTTTACAAATCATAGGACAGAGACGACGAGTAAATTATGCGCATTCTTTCGCATAAGAAGCCAAAGTTATATGAATTAAATCGCCAAGACTATGTAAGCGATATCCGTAGTGTCTTGCTATTTTATTGAACGATCGATAATTGAGCGATACTACTTCTCCATCTGTCGAGCGATAAATTGTCGCTCGGATTTGCGTAAGACTCGCGAGACGTCTAATCCGTAAACGACCGAGTCAATCGAGCCCCTTGCATAAGCCGGCGAGATTCCAGTGATTGGTTAGTTTCGTCTTCACATTACATCCGGTTCTTACGTAAAGATCCTCTATCAGGATAAAAGACTCGACATCAGAATGGAAAAATTATCAGAAACGAAGATTCTTTTTCAATATTATTTTAAAAATTTATGATGTCATACATAGTAAATTTATCGCTATATCATATTTCAATTGTCAAATTAAAAAAATATTGAAAAATCATTATATTAACAACAAAAATTGGCAATTCAGATATATTATATTATTAATTTAATTTACACATCATCAAAGATTTGTCACTTTATTCCTTATCTTTATTTTATAACAAAAAAATATACATTAAAAAATATACATTAAATTTATCCTTAAGCATTTATTCAACTTGTTTAAAAAAAAATCATTCTGCAATGCAATGAAATGATTCGAGATACTCCTGACTTTTTTTTCCTTTTGCCGCATCTCATTACATACGAGCATGAGCAGCATTAATCTTCTCGCACGTGGAAAGCCCCACGCGCTTTAATAGACAAATTAATCGACCCGGATGAAACATGGGACAAAAATGGCTACAGATTCTGCAATCAAACCACTCAATCTGATCTCGCCAAAAGTGTATAAATCGGGATTAGTCTGTATAGACGTGAGTGTTCTTAGTGTCCAAGGTTTTTTTACCTTGATAATACAGAGAAAAAAACATGCGTGGTAATCACATGGTGTGAAATCACAGATATTCCTAGAATTAATTAATTTAGATTTAAAAGGAACAGACTAAATATATGAATATCTTTAAAGATTTAAAGATATACATTCTCGTGTATATAAATAATTAAAAATGGGTTATAAATTCTTTCTCTATTTTCTGTCAATTTCTCGAATAAAGAACAATTTAATTCCAAGTGAATTTAATCCAAATTTATTCTCGACGGTTATTATTTACTCTTCAAAATAAGCAAAAAATTTAAAATACCGCTAGATCTGAGATCGGAAGAGAATTGTTTTTGGGACGGTGTGCGTACAGGCACGCGTGTAACCACGCCGAGAGCGCTCGTTCCAGCAAGGCACATCGGCGGCGGCGGCGGCGGCGGCGGCGGCGGCGGCGGCGGCGGCAGCGATGTTCCAAGAAAGTTGCGGAATCTCCTGCTCGGGTCGGGTCGGGCCGGGGCACACGACGAATGGACAAATTACAGGGTGCACGGAATAATGAGGCTCCCGTTCTAGGACGTACATCAGAAATCGGGGCATCTCGCGGCTATAAATCACGCGGAACACGACCGCCAAGCCGCTTCGTAAAACGGCCAATTGACGTGTTTCAACTTGTACGAACGATGCGCGTGGCACGAGCTGTCACTACGGTCACTACGGTAATAATGTAAAGGGAAATAACATATAGAAATATTAGCGATAAAATATAAAAAGAATATACAGAAATATAGAGAACTTATCGCTATACTGATGATTCGTTACGTATATCGCCTTTCATATATATATATATATATATATATATATATATATATATATATTATCTTGCGCTAACTTCTTATTAAATTTACATATATATTATCACCGAGTTAAACGAGAGAAATTTGCATTTGTAATAAAAAAGACTATCAATGATATTATATATAAAAACAATATAACGTATTGTCATCATGGAAGAACGAAAAGTATCGTTAAGCCGGGGACAGCTCGTTGAAACGTGGTTATCTCTCGAGTTAACCATATGGTAATGATATTCTGTCCGACTTTGCGATGTATCGCAAAAACGATATCGCGCGTGATACGGAAAACTGAACACGCTACTTCGAAATGTAACGTCAATATTATTCGAGATTGAGAATCCTAATGACACTAGTAAACTATCGATACATTCTTTTTTGATATTTCGATCATTTAGCAGCCAGACTTTCCGCTTGACACTCGAATATCCTATAGCAACGTTTTCTTACTCCAAGTATAATTTTGATATGGCAGATTATCTTACTATGAATGTGATATGTCACGTTATCATGAGATATTCATAATAGCATATTCATATTCTTTTTCGCGAAAAAGATAAATTAAAGATTAATATTTAATTAATTCTTAAAAATAATGAACATTTTATATCATAAAATTTATGTCTTATATTATATTATAATTCGATGTTTTATTCAATTTAACTTTCCTGTTTTTCTCTCAAATATCATTATTATATAAAATAATTAATTATTATTAAAAAATTTTTATTAAAAAAATAGTGAGATGTTTAATAACCTAAATAATAAAAAAAATGTTATTCGACAACTATAATAGATACATATTTTGTGTTAGCGTTATAGCGTCGGTGTGTTCCGATATAGCAACTCTACCACCAATCGAAAAGAGAAAGAAGAAGGTCGCCTTCCTTTCGAAAGCGCGGGAAGAAATCGCGACGATCCAGCAACGATTTGTCCGTTACGGGCAGTTGTTGAGGCAGGTCGGGCAGACCGACTCAGAAAATCAAATGGCCACGACGAATTTATGTGCATTTCAAGTTCGTCCCGCGATCGCTCTCGCACCTGTTTCTCGCCAAAACATTCCGCTTTGGAAAATGGAACATTTGTCGATATGTACTTTTACGCAAATTTAACGAGTAACGGTAAATACAAATTACAAGACAACTTACAAGCAACGGCGATTACTACAATTATTAACAATGGATGTATTATATCCAAACCTATAAAGTTATCGTACAAATTAGAGGATTGTCGTAACGGCGACCAAAAAGGTGCACATAGTATTGCGATAAGTCGCATTTAAAAGTCACACAATGCGCAACCGCGTTCGTTATCACGCGTAATAATACTCGTTTTTGCCGATCGTCACCGCGCGTCACCGGGCATCGTCTACACGCATGGCGCATGTATGATGAAAAAAAAAAAAAAAAAAAAAAAAAAATATGGAAAAGGAGGAAAATACAGAAAATCTCACTCACCCGTATATGGCGTCCTTGTCGCGCTTGTGGACATCGGGTACCGCTGAGGCCGCGGCCGCAGCTGCTGCCGCGAGAACATGCTGTGGCGGCTGAGGAGGTGGCGGTGGGTATTGGGGGTGAGCCGGGCCCATGCCTCCCAGGTGTGGGCTGTGATGGAGACCGGGAACACCGCGGGCACTACCATGTGGATCGTATAGCCCTGCGCCACCGCCGCCACCACCGCCTTCGAGGTAACCCCCGTGCAGCCCGCCATCGTCATACTGTAATCAACAAATTATAAAAGCTACAGAGTTGAAATATTTTTTTCGATAATCCTCGCACTCGCACGTTCACTAATTAGATATTTTACGGTACGTAGTATGAAATATTTTTCGTTTTTACAGAGATTTAATTCGTACAACTTAAGAACGTTCTTTTCGATTATTTCACTTTAATATGCATAAATGCTTCCTAATATCGTAATCCTCGATTTTCTTTTCTATTTAAATATAGGCACTATCTATTCTGGCGTTGGCTCGTAAATTTAGAATCGCGCATTTATAACGATTGACGCAAGGACTCGAAGCGCACGTGGATGGGGAACGTTCAAAAGGTGACACGAGAGACCGCGAGAATGTCACGTCTTTTTTTAAGGTTTTTTTTTAAACTTGTAACAATCGTATCTTTGCGACTTTAAGACGAATACCAGTCTCTAAGAAACATTATGTATTCTACAATTAGATGTGCGATGCACATCATTACGATCTGTGGACGAGTGCGATGCAATTAGATTTAAAAAAAATTAAAATCTTCATACACATGTCATCGACGTACTAAACGGTTGAAGCTCACATCATTAGTCGAGAATGATAAAATATACGATGCAAAACAATTACGTTGGTAATATCTATTTGAAAATTTACAATTTCAATAATTCTTAAATAGTGTATGAGTAATTAATTGTAATCTTTGTTCTCCAAAAATTTTTACCTGATATTTCTAAACGTGTAATCTATCATATTCGTAAGATAATGATGGAAGATTATTTCAATGCCGAAAGAAAATACTTTTAACTTACTATTGTTCTATTTTCAAAAGACACAAACACCTGTTGGAACTTTTGCGCGGAATCACGATTGTCAACTTTTTCTTCGTTATGCTATCATTGTCGGAAAAAGATAAGATTTAATCGCCGCGGGAGAAACAATTAATTACGTACTACCGTACGACCGGTAATAAATAACCGCGTATTTCAATTACGCCTAGCCGCACCGCCGACCTTCTAGAATACCGCAAAAAAAGGGCAAGGCCTCGTGATTTCTAGCAATAAAGTTCTCGCGCCGATGCAAAGCTGATGGATGACAAGCAAAAATGCGCTAATTGTCGGACAAATTCGAGTGCATGGTACATCGATCGGGCACAGAAAGAGAGAGGAGGGAGAAGGGGGAGAGGGAGGAGGGAGACAAGTGGAAAAATGAAGACTCGCCTCGATCAATCGTGATCGGTTGGTCGACCGATCGAGAACGGAAGCAATGATTTTCCCCGAGTCCTCCAAAGTCCGCGGGTTGTCACGCCAGTCTGCGCGGGAACGAAAGCAAGCCGATTATTATCGCTAATTGCTTAATTCTAGCGTCGGGCTCGGAATGCCGCGTAATTTCGTCGCGAATACAAGAAGCGGCGGGAATTCGCGATTACCAACCGCGGCGAGTGGGAATGTGTGTTCGACGCAATCCGGAAGAATGCAATTGCGTCCATTACGGGATACGATACTGCAAAAAAATATCGAAAACGATCTGCAATCCGCGTTTCTGCTTAATTTAATTCACCTTTAGCGCAATTCGTGCCTGAAAGCGACAAAAAGCTACCAACCAAGTATATAGAAATCTGTTTATGAGAGAGGGGGGGGGGGAGGGAGGAGGAAAAATAATAATAATCCGAAAAGACATGACTGTGTGTGATTGTTCCCAATCTCTCTTCCTCTCTCCCGCCTAATTTGATTTATCTCGCGTGCATCAAATACCGAATATCAAGATTGCAATGAAATTGCGAAAATTACGCGGCGCGAATCAAATCGCCTGCTATCGCGCTTGAATTAATCCGATACGCGCGTTAAAGTCCCTCGAACGATCCGCTTCGGAACAGAATGCCAGTATGGCGCGCCGGTTAAAATTCGTCCTTTCCAACTACGATGTGCGACTGACTCGTCCTCGTTTTCGTATCGCGAAAGTACAACGATAAGGCGTTGCGAAGAACCGAACGGAGAATATTGAATTAATATAACCGATATCTTCATCGGCGTTTCTCGTATTTATTATGCAATCCCGAGCGTTCGATATACCCTTCACACTTTTATACAGTCAACTTTACTACAGACTACAACTAAAATCTTTATCCCAGATATTTTTAAGATATTTCGAAGACATTTTGACACATTGCAGATACTTTTACACCAAAAAATTAAACGCTATATTTATCTCTTTTCCAATTCCCTGAGCCGTGATAAATAAGTTAGAGATGTTATATCTTTTCAGAATGAATATAATTTTTAGAAATAATCTTTTGCAATATTAACGTACGATAGATTATTTTCGAGCTATCATGAATATTTTCATTTTACGGTCTCTCTCTCTATTCATACAGATACGCAAGTTCCACTTATTCGCGAAAAAACGACGTAAAAGCGATTCTTGTCTGGTAGCGCGCGAACATGTCGCGTCTAGAATGCGAATTTCTCCGAGCAGGAGGACTGAAAAAGAGCGTGGACAATAATTCACCGTCGCGGCAGTATGAAGATATCACTCGACGAACGAGCGGAATATCTTAAGGGGTAGCAGGAAGCGGGGTGAGGTTGTGTCTCGAGATCGTGGAAGACTCGCGACGAACGTCTACCGCGACGATGGAGCTCGTCGTCGTCATCGTTGTCGTCGTCCTCGTCAACGTCGCTGAGAAGATTCGCGACAAAGCCGGTTCGAGAGAGCGAGCTCGTGCACGCCATATACAACACAATCGCTATTTACAGACGGTGTTAATTTGTGACCGAAACGGAGAAGTTACGGTACGACATTGCGACGATGTCGAGCTGTCACCGAGACGTACGAGCGATGGCCCGGCATGACGTGGAAAGAATACTTCCGGAAATGGCGAACAAATTTTTAGTAAACTGTTAGTCTCTCTTTCTCTCCCGTTTCTCCTCAACAACGCAACAAATTATCTCTCTCTTCCGTTAAGTAAATTTAGTTAATTCTTTCGAGCACTATCGAGCATGCTGTACCGTCGTGAAATAAAATACCGAAACGAATGTCATATGCGTGAAAATTCATATGACTGCTTAAGTGCTGAATTATGTTGCACGTAACGTTCGCGTCTCAGACAAAAATTGAATAATGCATTCTAGGGTTAATACACGAATTTGTCCTGTCACGGGGATTAATGCAAGACGCGAGAATTCCGACGTATGGAAATGACGTTTTTGCGTAAACAGCGCGGAGCGTTGTCGCCGTTTCGATGTCGCACAGCCGTAACCGGCTCGGCAGGCCGGAGAACCGAGGGAAATTTAGCAAAGCCTGACAAACGACCGTCATTTATAAGTAGATAGGTCAAGGCGAGCGCTTAAGCATCTCGGTATAAATTGCGAAAAAAGCGCACAGGGCGGAGGAGAAAAGGAGGACAAGACATGGCGTATTCGCTCGCTCCGTAATATTTGTGTACGTTGTCGACGATTATCTGCGGGTGAAAATATAAATCGACAGAATACATCGCGAGCCGGCGGATCATCGCGAGAATTCAGAAAATTGCCGGGTGATGAAGGTGCTGCCGTCGGCGAATTTTGCGAGTCGACGAGATAAATACCAATAATACAGCATTGGCCCTTTGCCTCTCTCTTTTGTTCCTCCGCTTCTTCCCTAATACTTTATTTCGGTCTCTGTTGCATTACGCGGCGTTGAAATCAATTTCAAATTCGTATAACTTATGAATAAATATCAAAGACGTTCCACTCAACTACAAATTTATCAGGATGGAAACAAATTTCGCTACTTGTAAGATTTCAAAGAAAAAAAAAATTCGTTTTGGTACCGTTGTCATCACTTCAAGGTACAACTCTGCCAAACAATTCTTTGCATAACGCTATTTTCATTAAGATTTTTATTTTTTTCTAGTTTACGTATTCTTTAATTTTTTTGATAAGAAAGCATTGGAAGCATTGGGTACCATCAAGATTTCGGAGAGAAAAAGGCGAGACCTCTCGATGACGTTTGACGGCGGAGCAAACTCACCGCGAAATCGGCAAGCATGTTCGCGAGCTCTTCATGTCAACCATAATGTTTTATTTCGAAACAAACTTTTGCGTCGAAATTTTCATTTGACATTTAGTGTCGGCATAAAAATAAAACTCGTTCACCAAGGGGGAAGGACCGCCTGGCGTCGAATATAATCGAGATAGATTGATTATTATTTAACGAACGGCAAATGACGATTTACAATTTATAATAAAAGCGGATATGCACCGATTATCAACATTAAACTATTTAAGAATGCTTTCGTTGTTAATATCGTGGGAGAAGCATCAACGACATTTTAAACGAAAGAAGGTAAAAGAAATATTCCGTCTTTTTTTATAATATCAATATTTAAAAAACGTTCTAACGTAATATTTTTAATTATAAAAAATATTGCTTCCATGACTTCAATCTGAGCTCATTCTATTACGGATTCAACTTCGTTTAATATTTAACGTCCATTTAACACATTCTCTTTTCTCAACTGCACGCGATTATATGATACAATAAAGTATAATTATTACACATGACGATAATTAGTTTCCTTAGAAATTCAATTATCTCAAGCAATTTGTATAAAATCAGATAGAACTCTCGTAAACTCGCACCTTATTATCTTTCAACTCACTTCTCTTTCTATCTTCATTCTTTTCTCACTGTTAAAATAGAAAATCTAACGATAAACATCAAGGTAACACAAAACTCCGAATTAACCCTTTCGTGGTCACGCTACGAGTACGGTTCTATGACAAAACGTTTTCTCTATAACAACAATTATGTTGTGTGTTTACTTTACAATACGTGTCATGAAGCGACCCTTCTTTTCAGTGTTTTAAAATATATTAGCACGTTTATATTTAACAAACTCACTTTCGGTTGCAAATGATAAATTGGATCGTCCCCGCCTTCTTATTTTCTGGTGAAATGTGAGAATATCGTATTTTCGAAAGCATAATCAGACACATATAACACAACGACACAATTTCCAAGTCATTCACCGATAAAGCTATTTCGTGCATTTGAGAGGCGTTTGACGGAAGGTTTATGGTTGCATTTGAACGGTCGCACCGACCGCGGTCGCATATTTTCGGAAAACAGAATTAGGCTCGTATCGAGAGCGGCGCCCGTCACACGGCTCTAAATCGCGGGCACCGAGCTGAGTTAGGCCCATTTATCTCGCGCATGAATATGCCTAACGACTGTCCAGACGAAAAAAGGAAAAAAACGGCGGCGACGCGGCGCGCACGGCCAATGGGGAACGGCGAGAAATCGATACGACTTTAATCCGTAGGCTAAAGGCCGATATCCGCAATCGGGAGAGCGAAAGTGATTGATGGATGCCCATAAATACATAATCACGGCTTATTCGGCGGCGGTACAGCGCCGACGGACGACGAAAAATCGGGTACACCTCGTCGTCGAAGAGCCGTCCGCCATTCCCGTGGCGTTCGGAATTTTTAATCCGAAACGCGCTATCGCGTTACACGGATTTCCTCACCAAAATGCGTACGCGCCGCTCATGCGAAACGATCGCATCGACTTCTAGGTGTTGCTTAGTTTTCAATTGCTCCCTAACTTTGACGGAACAAGATTCGGAAACAGACACAAAATAATATTAAAAAAAAAAAAAAAAAAATATATATATAGAAACGAAGAACACACTTGGAATAAAAATAAAAATAACATTTTTGTCACACTTGTGTACATTTGTTCCTAACGATAGAAATTTGAAGTTTATAAATAACAATTATGTTTCTCATTAAAATGAATCTTGATATCTCTAAATAATTTATATATATATATATATATATATATATATATATATATATATATATAAAACAGTTTAGAGTAAAATTAAAGAGATAAAAACGGCTAGTAATCCCAAATAAATTTGATGTTTATCGTATCCGTGGCTATTCGAATTCCCAGATACCCGTCATCGTATCCAACAGATAAAAATTTTCATACTCGCCATTATTTCTTCGGCAGTCACGCGTTTAACTCCTAGTTTCGCTCGTGTTCGCTCGCAAGCTCCGACGGAAAACGTTAGGTCGTGAAAAAAATTCACCTGTCAAAGACCAAGCTTTTGCCATAGAGGCTTTCTCTATCACGCAAAGAATTCTCCGTGCTGCACGCGAAAGAGATGTTTGCGATCCACCAAAGGAGACGCGCACGCACATTTCGGCAATTTTGTAAGCGCGACCGGGACCGAACGATGGGATGAAGCGGAATTAAGCGGTAAAACGCGCGCTGGACCATTTTGCACGACTCGGCTGCGATTGAGATGCCGGGATACCAGACGCAAACATATCATTTGCCCGAAATTGTCAATACTCATATTCGGCTCATACTCATACTTATATTCGGCTTACTTGGAACTATTTTCACAGCAAAACACACTTAACACCTTGAAAATGAGTCACTGATATTTATTCTTAGTAACGGAAATATAATAACGTGGAATATATTTTCTTCACGTATTTACGTCAAACATTGAGAAAGATTCCAAAATTATACCGGTTTTAATTCTCATGTATATATTCGGCGAAGAAGACTTGGGGGGGAAACAAAAACACGCGAGAAGATTCCGTCGGTGCGTTATCAAAAGTTGAACGACAAAAGAGTCTGGTAGAAAAAAGTCGCACACAAAATCGCACGCATCACAATACCACACGCGCGAAGCAACGTAAACACGCGAACGATTATCGGCGCGAGAAATGCGCAAGCTTTGCATGGATTCAGTTATCAGGAATCAATACAATCCGTTTAGTACCGTGCATTGAATGATCGAGAAGTGTCAATGCAGTCGAATTTAATCCGCAACTCTTTCGCTTCGAATCGAAACGAGTTCATCAAGTATTTCGTATTTGCATAGAACGAGAAAAATATTCAAATAGGCCGAGTATCTCGCGTCGACAAAACAAGCTACAGGCTTAACTAAAAGATATATAATTTTTTAGAATATGCCATATATTTCAAACATTTATCCACAATCTGTCAATTCTATCGTAAAAACATCTTTTAAAAAGAACGAATATTATCGTTGCTTTTCATGGAAATTAGATATCTTGATCTGCAGCTATTTTAAGAATATGATTCGCTTGCTTGATACGAAAAGAAAATTCATCTACCAATATGTGTTACACGTGAATAATATCAAAAGCGAGAAATAAAACTCCTTTTCGCGCGCATAATTTTAATATTACCATATAATCGTAATTAATCTAATTGTCAGGAATATTTAGAGTACCAAACTCAAAAAAATGTTGAGAAAGTTATAGTTTATGTACATCCGACGGCTAGTATCACATAATCATGAAGAGAATAATCATTAAAACCATCACAATCGAAATCATATGCAAATAAAAAAATTATATTTATAAATCTTAAAAATGTACTTATATTATTTTCAATGCCCGAGAGATTGTTTGGACTTAAATGAGCAAATATAATTTTTTAACAAATTTCACGTAAGCGAATGTAAAGTGTTTGTGTAAAATGCGCGCAAAGCAATTCGTCGCATTTGAAGGGAACAAAAAACCGCAAGTTGACGCAAGGCATGATTAATTCTCCGAAAAGAGGTATAATAAATTTCGTGATCTCTGCAACGCGGTGAAAAACTTCAAAATTCAGGTGAATGTAACACTGTCGATGCTAAAACATCGAACATGCGACTATATAAAATTGAAAATGATACAGAGTTAGATAAAACTAAAATAGACTTTAATACGCAATAATAATATTTGGGAAATCTCATAATACAAAGATAATAATTTGCATTATTATATTGTATCGCATGGTGCTACTAGATCTCAGATTTGTTGAAATATGATTCATTAAGTTTGTGTCACTCCCGGCGCTTAAATTGTAAAAAAGGGAGTTTCAATAGTACTTAATTGAATTATTATAGACAACTATCAATTACCGGAATAATGTTGCAATTATTTATCACATTAGTAGGGAATAATGAAGAAATAATGCAGCTAACTTTTGACACATTAGAAATGTTTACGAGACACACGGTGAATGGAAACGCGTTTCGGAGTGGCGATGCCTTTCATCATTCAGAACAACAACGGAATATCAACCTGCCGCTTGTTTTAATTAAGCATTCGTAATGTCATATGCATTTGTAATCGCAACTGGAGTAAATGAAAGTTACAAAGTACCGCGCTCAGCTTCTGAAATCTAATCAAACGCTTCCCGTTCGAAACACGCGTATAAATCTGAAACACTGATTAAAGACAATATTCGGAAACGGTGTGTGATCTTTTGGAGAATACTCAGAGAGAGAAAGAGAGAGAAAGAGAGAGACATCTGTGATACTAAGAGCGCGCTTGAAATCGGCGAGGATTCTTCGCCGCGAGTTTCGAAACGATCTCGAGGCTCTAAATATTCAACAGACAATCCCTATTCGGATCCTCTCGAAACCTACACAACGACCGTTCGGTGCGGTAGAAGTCAGCGATGAATCGCGACGAACGCGAGGCGTCGTCGCGACTCGCAATCGAGGCCAGAGGAAATTTACTCGCCGGTGCTATGATTATCGGTCGTAATTACGCCGCGGACAAAGTCGTCCGATTACGATGGGTGTAATCGACACGTAAACACGAAACGAGCCCGCAAGTCTCGCGGCAGATTCACCGCGATCTCTCGCCCTCTCGCTCTCTTCTTTCTCTCTCGTTCTCTCGCATCCCTCGCGAATCGCCGATGCCGATGACAGGAGCGGCGCGCGCGAATCGCCCGAATTTCGCGCGTGAGTAAGAAGCTCGCTCTCGGCAAGCCCGAAAGCGCGGCCCCTTTGTGCGACTGTCGTCCCTCTTTCTTCGGCCGCCGCAGCGCGTTGTAAGCGGTGTTACAAAGCGCCGAGGCGACCGACATGTAAAATTCTCTCTTTCGACACGGCGACGATATTCGATTCAAATTCACCAGCCGCGGACTCGCGTCTAAGACGAAACTTTTGCCTCTTTTGAGAGATACGTCTCAGCGAGAAGGAAAGAGAAGCGTTGCACCGTCGATTTACAAATTCATGTACCGCGATGATTTCCAGCGCCGTCGGAATCACCCCATTTCGGAAGGGAGATGATTGAAAAAAACGTAGCCGAGCATTTCGGCGAAAAGTCCATCCTTTTCGCAAGTCCGCGTGAGCGCGTTTAGGAACGGTGGATAATCAATCACTTTCGCGTAACGAGGATCTTTCCCCTCTTAGAACCTTCATTTATTTTTAAAACGCAAAATGTAGAGAGGTATTCTAGAACTTTCCTATATAACGGCATTTCCCTCCAAAATTCTCATTGAATTTTTCATTTCGATATTCTCGAAGCACTCCGTAAAAATATTCCGATATTTGAAGCACACGCGAGAAGACGAACGATTCTGTAAGTTTTTGTCACTAACGACGCGTCATTTTCTAAGAAAGGATTACAAGATTCTTTTTCGAGCTTATATATCTTCAGAAAGCTGATATGATTCTCAACTCCGATTTGACGCGAATCTCATTTCCGCGGTAGCGACCTATCGATTGCTTACTTAGCGTACCGAGAGAAAGTGCATTCGAGTGCAAATGTAAAACATACCCTTGGCTGCGCCATGAACGCCCTGGCCGCGCCGGGGAACTCTGCGTGCTGAGCCACCGTAGCGGCTGTATTTTCCCACAATGTAAGCAAGCGAGCCTCAACACTTCACCACACTTTCTCCGCACTGTTGTAGCGCGCTAAGCTTAATGCTCGGACGCGCCGCGTGACGCTGGATTCCTTCACGGTAAAGATAAGAGGTTGTCCGTCAGAAAAAGGACTAGGGATCACGAATATCGGAATTCCAGACTCCGTCGGCAGCTGACGGCACGCTGCGAGATAAACCGCTTCTTTCTCTTCTCTTTTGGACGAGCCGTCGGGTTGCGCCGCACTCTCGCACCACACTCGCATTCACTCGGACAATCGCACGATCCGTCGGCCTGCTCCGGGTCCGTTCCTTTTCTTTCTCTTTCTCTTTCTCTCTCTCTCTCCCCCTTTCTCCGTTTTTCTCTAGACAAATTCTTGCTCTTGGCTCGTTGATTCTTCCTTCTTTTTGTGTTGTCTCTCTTTCTCTTTCTCTTTTTCTCTCTCCCTTTCTCTCTCGTCTTCGTCCTCAGGATGTGAAAAGACTCACAACAAACGAAGACAATGCGCGTCGCTCACAACGAAACGGCAGCCGACGCTGGTTTCAATCTATTGCGGGCGAGCGTCAGCACGACTCGGAAGTGAGTATCTGTTGCGGTAAAACTGCTACGACGAGTACGACGACGTCTGCAGCCGAGTACACGTGCTTCCTCATCATCGTTGCGGCAACACCACCACGGACACCTCCGAGAACACCCCCAGCTTGGTGTATCGGCGCGTCTCTCGCCTCAATCCCGCATGTCACGAGCGAAATGCTCGGGGGCCCGTTGCGCGCTCGGGCACGTGACCTGACCTCTGCGCAATACCAACAACGACGAATTATCTTGAGGAAAAGAGTGTGTCGCGCCTAAAAAAAAGTGCACCTACTACGCGTTCGTGCGCGAGGTGATCGCGACGAGGCCTGCTAACCGAAGATGCCGCATCGAGATGCCGTCTGGGTCGTGATTCCTCTCTCGGGTGTCCACACTGCAAAAGTGGAGTAACACAAACGAAGACCCGTCGTTCTGTTCACTTTCCCGTCCTCTCCACGATAGACGTGGCTCTTCGGAACGTCCTGCTCCTTATTCACTGTTTCGCACACCAAGGATCGATCATCACCCCGACGATGTCACTCATAGAACACGTTACATTCTCCAGTTCACGACACCGTATTCAGATAGCAGGTAAGAGCCACAATGACGCCCGACGACGAGGTTGACGGAGGCGGCGAGTACGACGACAACGACAACGACGACGACGACGACGACGGGCGCCACGACGCGAGCACTATTCACCGGCGCGCGGCACAGTCAACCGACATATGGCGACGTGGAGGCTCGCACCTCACGCGGGTGTTCCGCGCGTTTACGGGAGCGAGCGGAGCCGCGAAGACGCGCGTGACGCACACCACTGGCGGACGGCGGCGTTGCCACGACAATGCGTTGTCCCACGATACGTTGCTGCTCCGAGGTTGCCGCGCCTTTACACGTTCTGCACGGATTCTAATACCCGGTCGCCGCGCTCCTTTTCAAAAGTGATATCGTACGCGCGCGCGCGCGCGCGCGATGTTCCTATGGCAGAATCGCGTCGACGAATGAATGCGAGACGAACGAAATGAGGAGGAGAGACGCGCGAGATGGACGACGCGAGGCGTGAGGCGAGGCGAGGCGAGGCGAGGCGAGGCGAGGCGAGGCGAGGCGAGGCGAGGCGAGGCGAGGCGAGGCGAGGCGACGCGACGCGACGCGACGCGACGCGATGCGATTCAACGTAACGCAACGCGTTTACTATTTGCGCGGGCGGAATTGATACGATCGAACCGCAGGATCGTATCGTACGGACGCGGACGACGCGAGTCGAGAGAGAGGAGCCGCGCGAGCGAGAGCTGTCCGCGCGAGACGGCGGGCGACCCTCCTCCCTGACCGTGACTACTACTGCGTGTGGCACTCGTAACTCCGGCGGAGAGACGGTGGTAGGTTCGTAGTGTGTTACACGTAGCGGCGGGCGCGCGGTCGAAGCCAGCCACGGGGATATGCGTGTTTCAGGTTTCCCCCACGAAAAAGCAACCGGGTGTAGATCGCACGGGTAGAGAGAAGAGCGGAGCGCGAGCGAGCGTGGAAAGCAGCGCCTAGCGCGGTTTTAGATCCTGCGCCGTCCGCAGTCGTTCGCCAACTGTCAATCAGCGCCGTGCTGCGCGACGGAGTGGGAGACGCGCCGACACGCCCACCGAGAACGGCCAATGTATCCCCTGGGCCCGCCCATCGGAGCCCGGCCGAGAGAGTAGGCGAGAGAGAGCGCGCGCGGTTCCAGCGCTGTGACGGTGAGACTGCGAACCATGGGATCCTCCGCCATCGCTACACCACTACCAACGAGACCGTCGACGAGCGACGACGACGACGACGCCGACGCTGACGTCGACGCCGACGCCGACGCCGACGCCGATGCCGACGCTGACGCCGACGCCGACGCCAACGCCGATGACGACCACGACATCGACAACGACGACCACGACGACGACGACGACGACGACGACGAGGCCGTGGTGGCTAGGACGATACCAGAGAGCACAGGAGAACGTCATTCGTGAAATACTGCGAGATATCCCGCGCCCGACTCCATCGCTCCAATTCCATACGACGAGCGCGTGGTCGACCGAGGCGTTTCTCTCGCATTTGCCTCTCCTTGCCTCGAGGTTTAGTTCCGAGAACTAAAATAAGGAAAATTGCACGTTTCTGTGCATTTAACTTTCTGCTTTGCTGCTAGGCACACAATCTCCAAGAGATTTTCCAAAGAGACGTACTAGAACATTGTGTTTTAATAGATCTATATAATTAAATAATATCTGATTGATATACCAGTTCAAATATTCTAGCAAACTATTTTTCAATTATAAAAGAGAATGTGAAAATATGAATAATTTTGCGGGATAAACTTGATGTGAGTATTCAATGCGCGACTGACTGAAGCACTTCACGTGTG
Source organism: Pogonomyrmex barbatus (assembly GCF_055798465.1). Lineage (NCBI taxonomy): Eukaryota > Metazoa > Arthropoda > Insecta > Hymenoptera > Formicidae > Pogonomyrmex > Pogonomyrmex barbatus. Next base: position 6,469,937 of record NW_028297114.1, on the reverse strand, counting down.
GAGGTGCCGTCGGTGATCGACGCGGGACAAACGGCGTAAAATTTGACATTGCACTTTCAGAGCTGCTCCCATTCTGCCCGGCGCCCGACAGATCAAACCGAATGGTTCGTAAACGCAAAATAATACTGACAGTCATCGTGGGTTTTAACAGAAAGAGAATCCATCGTTCTTCTAATGTTTCTCTACGATAGTACAAAAGCATCCACCTGAATAAATTCCTACTGATCTTGGTTTGCAGAATTAGTTAATCCTATCATAACAATTCTGTGCTCTCCCAAATTGCAGTCCTTTATGGTTACACTTGTTATTTCTTAAAAAAATGCTTTATTTATTAAGATTAAGTCCAACTTATGTCGATAAAAGCCTATAATCTTTGTAATCTTATTTAACAAAACAAATCTTTTTTATCATCATTTCAACATTTAGACGCAACAGTTAAAAGATCTTTTATTCAAGGAAGACTACATATTGATATGAAAATGATGCATTTATATTTACATATGACATGTTTCTTTGTTATGTTTTGGATACAATAAACATTAAAATCTCATAATCAATTTAATCTTAAGATAAAGATTAATACATAAGGGCTTTTTTCTTTGTGTTAGATTTAATTCGAAAATTTCGAAAATTGGATTTGTATATTTTTGTATATTTTATTATTTGACATAGTCGATACACATATTGTGTTGACATATACATATACATGTACATACATCTGTTTATATATTTATAGATTAGTTCGTATATCACACTATAGGTATCTATATACAACTGCAATTTTTATTTTTTAATATCTAATATTTCAGGATCATTCTTTCCAAAGATAAAGATAATATGTAATAATAATTATTGAAATGCAATAGTTGTAACCCTACATTTACCAAAACGAAGATGAACTGAACAAAGTGGTTTGATGGTGACTACTGATACATCCATCTTACACAGATCCGTACTTGCTACTTGGAAATTAAATTATCGACGACGGCTACGTACGTAACTATCTTTTATTTTTTTTTTTTATAATTTCGTCGGCATTTCGCGCCTGCATCCAGCGGCGCTAGCGATCGAGCTTTGAATGAACCGAACAGCTGACTCCGCGTAGGAATTGGGTCGCGAACGTGCGGTTTCGAACTTTGAATGGTATTCGGCGTTCGGTGAGTAATAGCGACAGGAGGCGGTTGCAGGAGGACGTGGAGGAGGGCGGGCGACCTGTCACCGACATCACTCAGTGTCTCCCTCCTGGCGTTCACTTCGCTCGATTTTATGACTCTCTCAT
>NW_028297114.1:5450688-5483884 GCF_055798465.1 Pogonomyrmex barbatus | reverse complement strand
CCTCTGCTCGGGCGACGCCGGAACTGATGTCCTCTTTCTCTCTTCTACCCTCATTCATCCCTCTTTCCGACACGCTTTCTCTCCTCTATCATTTTACTATCCTCTCATTGTCCCTCCTTCGCGCCTCCCTTCGTGCCCTTCCACGCGCTCGTTCGGCTTCGTTCGCGCTTGTCCCTTTTCTGTCCTCGTTCCGACGACCGCTCTTCGCTTCCTCCTGTTCTTCGTGCTCGAAGAACCATCGTGTGGAAGGGCGCGCCGCGAAAAGAGACGGCAAGGACGAGAGCAATAAAGAGGGGGAGATCCTCGAGCGCGATGATAAGCGTCGAGGGGTCTCCGTCTCTTCGTCTCTCTGTTATGGGACGCGAGGGTCGATTTCCGGTGGTGGGAATTTTTCTCGACGTGGAGGCGACGAACACACCAGCCTCACCCTCCCGCCCTACCTCCCGTCTCTATCTTCGTTCGCTTTTCCTTTTGCAGCGTTGCAATCGACGACTCTATTACTTCCGCGAAAGGGAGAGAAAATGCAGCAAACGGAGGAAGACGGGGGAATGGCCGGGGGCTATTTGACACACGAGGGGGTAGACGCGAGGCGATCGCGCAGCTGGTAACGCAGACAGAACCTTCGTCCTTTTCTTCGTTAAGGGTAACTTGTGTCGCGCGTACCTGTTTAGCAATTCTCGAAATGCGACTGACGCGATTTATACGACAGACATCGTGTACAATAGTACATCCCGACTATACATGACGAAGAGTTATATTTATATCACGTTACAAACACACCGACTACATACATACATATGATGCATATTGTTCTGATAGAATTTCAATTTGGTAGATATTTTTTTTATATTCTCTTAGAATAATATGTTTCTATGCTTTATTACATAATGTATATCTATAATTTACATGTAAATATTTTAACAGAATGATATGGAGAACTCAGAGGTCGTATTCAATAATTACTCAATGCTTTCGTATTTTCATATACATATTTTCAGTGTTTCGTATTTCCATATACATATTTTTATACACATACATAGCTATATTCAATCATGTATCTAGATTTTAAAATATATTCAAAAGTATTAAATACAATTACGATAGTATGTTCTCTTGTCTATAAAAAATTAAGACCATTGTGGAGATAAACGGAAAAAAATATCCTATCCATTATAATTATTTTACATGCACGAATTATTTGTGACACCAGAACTCGATTGCATTGATAATTTTGATTATCACTTTGCAATCTTCTTTTAAAGCATAACTTTATTATACCCAATGTAGCGAGATATTCTATATATTAAAATCATTTTTTTGTTTTACATAATGTATATAAAGAAGTCGACCGATGTATAGTCAAGGCGGTAAACGGTCTCGGCGGTTACAAGCGTGTACCCAAGACATTCATTGCGGAATATCGGAACGATGGGTATCCGCGACGATGGCATTCCTTGACGGCGACAGCGATCACGGCGCGCACGTGTCTCGAATCGCGGAGAACGCGTGCGCGTATTGACACGCGCTGATCGAACGCAGTGACGCGCGGGCCTCGTCACGAGGGCGAACCAATACGGCGTGATCCAGGCCGGTGTATCCGACCACGACCACGTGCGCGCCCCAAAGTAGGTATTCACCTACGAAGGTGGGCCACCTCGTTGCCGAGGTTAATAAGTAGTTGTCGCTTCATCTCCGAGAGGCGAAACATTCCCGGACACCCACCAACCACCCGACCATCCACCCACCCGACCATCCCTGCGTCAGCGAGGGCGTTGAAAAATCAGTCTCCTTACAAAAAGGGCTCGTTGAAAGGGACCGCGTAAGGGTGGGATTCCACGCGGGAGACCGGGATGGCCGGACGGAACGTCGGAAGGGGGAACGAGTGGTGAGTTTGAAGGGGGATGGAAAAGTAGTAACGGCGTGTGCGGTGGTTGAGGGGACGGGGGGGGTGGAGGAGGGGGCAGGGGAGTGGGAAGGCGGGAAATCGGGCAACGTAAATACGGAGCACGTTGCTATGCGCCGTAAGCGTCCGCCCAGCCACCCTTTTTACAAAGGGTGCCCTGAAAGTACGGTACGTGTTACCGCCGGGTAAAAAGGAACGAATGAATAAATTAGCCTCCACCCATGTGCGACGACGTAGAGAGAAGGGTCGGGCGTATCGCGCGGCACGCCATTTTGGAGAACGAAGGTCCCCCACGGGGAAAGGACACGGCCATACGAAGGATTCTTCTAGTCGCTCGATGCATTTTACATGGACCTCACGGCCTTCCACCTTTTTTTTTCTCCCTCATCTGTTCACCTTTCCGAATTATCGCACCACCGTTCTTCGATCATGAGCTTCATTCATGAGAAGAAAGTGGATCGTCATCCTAATTATGATAATGACCGACGGAATGCCGATATATTCATATTATGTTAAACGTCTCATACACACTTCTGAATATGAAAATTATGGGAATATTAGAAGGTTAATTTTCAGACAATATCAACCAGGTCACTTTTTATTGTACTTTAAACTTTATTAAGGAGTAATAATTAATATTACATTCGACATTGTATCTACATCGTATTTAACGTTACATAATGAGATCCTTTTTCTATCGATAATAACTTTGTAAGATGATCCGTCGCATAATTTCATTCCAATTGGGAGTTTCGCGTTTGTAGTGGAAGGGCAATGATTCGATCGGTAGCAACGTCCCGTCATGAATTCGAAATGGTAAATAGCAATAATTAAATCGGAAGTCGAGCGAATTCCGCACGTTGCACCGATGAATTCGACATAATCGCCGACAGATTAACCAATAGCGTCGCTAATCACTACCGGACGCGACAAGCTCGCGTTAGTTGTGTACTAGTAATAAATCGTGCATCGCGTTTGATGGCCGTAATCGAAACTCGGAAGAATCGGAACACGGAGTTCTTTGCTTTACGAAAGGGATAGGGATGTTTGATCGACGTCTGCCTTTATCAAACATCCGCGTGGGTTGGTGCGCGTCATGTATATTTATTTACTCATTACGCGGATTAAATTCCGCTTTATCTCGGAACATTCCTTAAATACTGTATATCTAATAACCAATTCAAGCTTTATGGAATATTAATTTGTGCGATGATTAAATTTCATAAAATGAAACAACATGTCCATCAACCAATATATTATATAAATAAGCATAAACATTGCACGATGGTATTTTGATACTAAATCCCTGAAAGCATGCGGTGCACTCAAGTATAATAATTAATTTGCATGATAATTATCGATTCTTTTAAACAAAAAATAAACTCGATCGATTGCAAAATGACCGCTAATCGTCGATGTCCTTTTCGGGGAGAGTCAATAACCGGTTGGAAACATAAAGTGGCGATCTACAGGACGATTGGAATCGGGAGAAGAGAAAGAGCGAGAGGGGGTCGCACAAGAGGGGGAAAAAAAACATTCGTTTAATATCCAATTTTCGAGACGTCAATCCTTTAACAAATTACTGGTCATCTCTGGGAGAGGGCTGCAAACTCGAGGCACATCTCATTTCCCGTCTTTTTCATCTGTCCGCGAAAGAACGGACGTGCACGCGTGCATACGTGCATGAATGCGTACGTGCGTGGTTAGGAGTTTGCAGTACCGTGCCTGAATTTACAATGTCCCTTTAGCACACGGTACGTCCGCCAGACACGAGATTCATCCGCCGCTTTAACGATTGCGAGTTCACGTTTTTGCCCGGTCATCTACATCGTCGTCATCTTCATCAAACACGCCTCCTTCCTTGCATCTCTGTAAAGAGAAAGGAGAACTGTGTTAATACGTATGCGACGTGCGGTAAAACATCGTGTTCCCTCCGTGTTTTCGCTGCTCCGTCGAGCACGTCTCCGTGAGATCGAGATCTCACGATCGATCGCCATTGGAAAGGCGATCGAGGAAACGCCGATATACGGCGTTTCGGACACGTACATTCCGCGTACCTTCCGCGTTCGGGAAATCCCCCCCCCCCGGCGTGTACGTCGCGCGCGGTATTCTCGCCTCGCGCGGAGGTAGCTTCATTTTGCCGGATGTCCCTCTCGTTTTGCTTTCTCGCGGAACATCCGAACGCTTCCCGCGGCCGCACCCACCATAGATCGGTGGAAAAGGGTCGCCGCGGCGCGGCGGTCGGTCGGCCGGTCGTCCGTCCATCCGTCCGTCCGTCCGTCCGTCCGTCCGCTCGCTCGTTCGTCCGTTCGCTCGCTCACTCGTTCGCGGTGGGGGAAGAGTTGCTCGGAGATAGTAAGCTCATTTATACCTGGGACGTGCTTGCGAGGTAAAACTGCTGAAAAATGATATCCGAGCCCGCGTCCCGCGGATTCCCGTCCGCCATGGCCATCGCCGCGCGCCGTGTTACCATCGCACAGTCGGTCCCTCGCCCCCGTCTGCATCCGCCTTCCTGGCCCTCATCACTGCCCTCGCCGCCCGCGGTCTCATATCGCAGATAGGAAATTCTATCCTTCCGTTTTCGTTGCGCCCCCTCCCTCCCCCCCTTCCCCCTTCCAGCCTCCATCCGCCCTACGCCGCCGTTTCCACCTTCGCCGCCACCCCCTCCCCCCGCGGCACGGTCGGCGCAGCCCCGCGACGGCAACTATTAAAATCTGGGATTCCATTTAACGGTTCACGGCAAAAGGCTGAATATTTTCATGGATAATTCGCGCGATGAAATGTTACGGCGCTGCGTTACATCGGCGAAATGTTTTAAAAGCGTCGGCGCTGTGCGCGCGCGGCGGTTGAACTACTTTACAATCCGCGAGAAATGTTACGATTCGACGGCGTTATTTGCGATAGATTGGAACATTGTCAAAATATTTCCCTTCGTTCCGACGGCTGGATAATTACTCGTGGAAATTCGTTGCTATCCACAGATAGAAATACATACCTCTCCCTTCTTCACGAGTCAATTGCGCGATAGTGGTTAGCGCTACGTTTATCTTTTATTACGATTGTTCACGTAGCACTGTGGCCCGCATTGTATCTCATTTATTATAGCGGCAACGTAGTCATTGATGATCCTCAGCCTATGAAAATATGAAACGTATTGGAACATCTAGTAGTTTTGTTGTTTTACGATCGAAGCGCGCGAGGAAAGCATGGACGAGAACGGTCGTCTTTTCTGATATATGTCGTGTATTCAATTTTCTTTATCCACGCAATAGATCCTTGATCACCGAAGGCATTCTGCCGAGTTTACAGAGTGGAAACGTGGTGGCTAGAAAGTGACTCGCGGTCGCAGGATCCGGAGAAGGAGGAAGAGGAGGAAGAGGAGGAGGAGGAGGAGGAGGAGATACGAGGAAGAGGAAGAGGATGAGGACGCGAGGAAGGTAGGACATGCGAGATGGAGGAGCAGTCGGTCTCACGGCAAAAAGAGCTGGATGAAGGTTAGATTAATGGTTGAGAAATGCAAATTGTCCGGTAACCCCCGAAGGGAGGGGGCCAGAGGGGGACATGTGTGGTGGTCTCTCCGGTGGGTGGATAACGGCGTCTCACCCGCTTACCAACCAGCAAAAACCCCTTAGAAATATATCGTAGGTCATTTCCCTTGCTAAACTCGAGGAGAAAAAATTGCCAGCGAACCCTGGAACCGACCGTGCCGCGCTGCGTCCACGAACTCACACCCCCCCGTGCTCGCCACCCACTAACTTCCCGCCGCCCTCTTCTCGTCCAGTCTCGTTCCATCTCGCCTCATCCCGTTAACCAGCCTCGGTCCGACATCCAGAAAGCGGACTGACCAACCGACTGCCGTCTCCCGGTACCTTTTTCGCGGCGCGGAACACGCGCCTCCGCGGAAGGAGAAATGCCGGGATATATATGCGGGGCACGGAACAGAAAAATGGCCGCGAATTTGTTTTGGGTAGGCGAGGGACGAGCGTTGCGCGAGCGGCGTGGCACGGTCGCGGGGGGATGCGAGAGCGTGTGCACGGAATTCCTATGCCGCGCGAAAAGGGTGGCGTTTACAGACGGGGCCGGATAATCGGCGATAGTTTATTTTTGCTAGCGTTCTCATCCCTCGTTCTCTTTCAATTCGCTCGACCGATTTATCGACTACGTCCAATTGATTATCCAGAGCTACGTTCTTTCTTTCTTCGCCGCTCATTCGTTGTTCGAGCCATACGCCTTGTACTTAATCGATCAGTACATCGAGCTTTGGGAAATTTATCCAATTAAAACGACCTTAATTCCGACTTTTTATTTTATCGACAATATTTGGAGGCTATTTTTACAGATCCTAATTGAACCGTTCTATTTAATTTTCTTTAGAAAAGTCTGCTTTGATATTTCTTACAACGATAAGTTTCCTCTCATGTCATTATAAACTGCGTGTTTTGATAAAAAATAATTTTTAATTATTAATTATATTAAGAATTATGAATAAATCTAATTATGTTAACTCATGCTGTACATGTGGATAGAGTTTTTAAATTAATCTGCAGAGCAAATGTTCTTGAAAAATAAGAATGAAATCAAAGCTCGTGAAACTAAAAAAAAATATTTAATACTAATCAAATTATCAAAAGTTAATTTTTAAAACTATAATTGAATTGAAGTTAATTTAATAATTAAACAAATTATTGCTAAATGTTGTGTCCACAGTGTCTTAGAATAACATTACGCGTGACTCTTATTTTCGAAGATATTTGTAAAGTCATAAAAATAAATTAAAAAAATTTTTCAAGTATTAATATTCGAACTCACTGTTAATGCGCCGATAAAAAAATATATAGAGACCTTAAAGAGCATGGCCTGCTACATCGAGTGATAAAAAAATCCTGTTACAGCGCGTCACGTCGTGTCCGTTTCATCAAATCTTCCGACCGATAAAGAGCGATGCCTCGGCATCAACCTGTGGCGTCCTTCCACCAGGACGCCCGCGTACCAATATTGGCGCATCTCGGTCGTTCGGACGTAGTGTCAATCGCGTCACTTCATCCGTGCACATTGCGCGCGCGCATGTACGTATACACACATACACATATATATTCGACCCGGTTCTTTTTGCCCCACATGCCTACCTATATATGTGTACACATATAATCTTTATTTTATTCGATTTATCGTTACAATATCACACGATAAAAGTCGCACGATAGAAAATAATATTTTCTTTTTCTAACGCACTATTAAAATAATAAATCGGATCCTTTAAGAGCCGCAAATATTTTCATTAGCTTCTTAATTTATTTCATGGCTCGTCTGTCCAAGACAGCCGCGTCCCTCATTTGCGAGGCGCATCATCCTGATGGCGGAAGTCGCTTGAAAAATAGATGAGAAGTTTTAATAAAGCACGGTACGCTAAAAAAAAAGAAGAAATGTGAAAAAATGTCAGCTGGACGGTAGAAGTTGCGCAACATGTGAATATGCGAACGCGGAGGAAGTTACATTTCCGTTTGGTACAACGAAGAGGCGCGGCAGCGGCGACGGCGGCGGCGGCGGCGATGGCGGCGGCGGCAGCAGCGGCGGCCAGTATTTCGCAATTAACGCATTCCTTAATCCCCGGTAACTGCTGAATATTTCCGCATTTGCCCCTGGCATCGTACCCGCTGTGGCGTTGTAGCAGCCGGTAACGGCTGCTACCAGCGATAATCGTGAACCACCCCTCGCTTATACCAGCGGTAACGGTCGCCAAGAGTTGCGTGCTATAGCGAGGACACGGCTGTACGCGCGCGTAAATCTCGGAAGGCGTTTTCCGGGGGTTGAAGTCGCGGGGGCATCGTTTAAAATGGGAGTCCAAGGGAGGCGAAACGCGCGCGAGGATACCTGAAAACCTTCCAGCGGACGTCGGGGACCGAAGGAGGTGGTGCGCACAGTGGGAAGGAGGAAATGATGAAAAAAGGCGCCGCTAGACGAGAAGCGGGGTACACTTATTTTCATTCCCGCCACCTCAGTCGGAAGAGAGTCCTGCGGGAGAACTGCGCGCGGCCTCATTTGTTACCCTTAATGTCCTGCAGCCTCCTCCTGTCCTCCTGTCCCGCTGCCTCCGGGATCTTATGAGGGAGAGGGCGCCCGGGAGTTACTGTCACTGTATGTGTGTACGTGTAATGTGTGCGTGTGCACGTGCGTCTGTACGTGCGATATGGCCTTAGCGCGCGCGGTAGCCCTCTCCAGGAATATATTTCAGGAATTATGGGAAATTCTATCGAGCAATGTACCGTGATGATTTATCGCTGCCGGCATCCGCGAAAGTAATAATGGAGAACGTATCGCCCTCTCCTTTGGCGAACGGCTTGGTACGCCGTTCCCGCCGTAATCTCGTCGCTCCAATTTCGAGATCTTCTATTTTTCAACTTTTTTTTTTGCTTCACTGCCCCTGGTGACAGTATGAAAATAATGTCAGGAAGAAAACGATTATAATTTTACATTTGTCTCTTTAGAGACTTTTTCGACACTCTTTGAAACGGAATGTATCGTAATCTAATTGATCAAATGATATAATATGTGAATATTACCGAAATAATGTATAAAGAGTAATTAAATTTTTTTACTTAGTCATTCGTATAATTTTCATCGCTGCTCATTGTTAATCAAATAAGTAATAAGACTGAAATTTTAATACACATTATACTGACAAGTCAGAGAGAGAGAGAGAGAGAGAGAGAGAGAGAGAGAGAGAGTTAAATTTAAGCGCGATACGCGAATAGAAGAGAGCTTCAATTTTTTATCGGCGATATCTCGACGCGTGCCGTGCCGTCAAAAAATTTTTTTCAATCTCACTTTCTATTGCGGTACGGTTGATACCCTCCACACATCTATGGCAGAGAGCCTATATTTTAAAAGCCGCCGGAACGGCAGTTCCTCGAGAGGAAGTTGCCTCGGAGTAATTAACGATTACCAATCAGCAGCTCCCACTTGGACTCTCTCGAGGACGGTAGTTAGGAGGGTCGGTACGGTTTCCACGGTGAACGCGAAAAGAGACGAGAGGAGAAGTGGAGACACAGAGACGCGGAGGAAGAGAAAGAGTGGACGACGTGTGGTCGTTTGCTAATATGAATGTCCTGTCAGTAGCAGCGGCTCCTTGCCAAGAACGTACCGCTTGCTAATATGGCCGGTTGAAGGGAATATTTACGAGGGTGAAAAAAATATCGCCGCGATACCCCCCGGCCACCTTCCTCCGTCATCTCTGGTTTGATGAGGGATCCACCCGTTACCCGGGGTATGAAGGCGCGAATTGGATTTTCTGGGAATCAATTAGGATGCTCCTCCACGCGTACTTATTCTTCATGATTTGTATGTGTCAGTACGAAAACCGATGTAGATGCGGAAGAATTTTTCATCGCGGTGGTACAGCTTCCATGTGGTTTTCAATATACGCACGACTGTATATAGGTATTGATAGATAGAGATCAGTGATTCTCAGAGAAATGTGTTAGAAAAATTTTGTACGCTGTGTTAGTAAAAAAAATTTATTTCTTGTATTATTATAAAAAATATTATTATACAAACTATACATTTATATAATTGATATATGTATTTTTTTAAATATATATTGAAATATTTAATATATATTATTTAGGATATGTGTGTGTGTGTGTGTATGTGTGTGTGTGTGTGTGTGTGTGTGTGTGTGTGTGTGTGTGTGTGTGTGTGTGTGTGTGTAAAATATATATTTTATATACAAATTTATTAAGAGTGCGAAAAGAATATCGCATTGTTAATGAAAATGATGACATTTGTTGAGCTACGTACATTTCTAAAATTTTGAAATTATGTTATACTATGATTAAAATAATGTACGCCATTATTAAGTTACATAAACGAGCATTGTTTGATGTCCAAATACATGATTTCAATGTCCTTCTAATTCCATAATAATTTTATAAAACAGACAAACAGTATAATACATTTTCACATAATTCGGGGATTTCGTATATTATTGATTTACATTTCTAAAAACAACATTGAGATTATATTTAGAAATGCGATGCTTTTATCGTCGACGATCGCGTTTGAATGTCCTTGGATGAATCTCGTAAGGGTAGATTTAACAACAGTGTTATAATGAATATCACGGTATTGATCGCATTTCGGCGTCGCCTTATTATGAGCAGCGAGATATTTTTTTATGACTCTTTCTGCGTTTTCCAGTGACATAAATTACGGACATTTCCTAGCCACGTACGCGGACCCCTTCGATTTATCCATAAAAATAGCCGCATTGTCGAAACTCCGTTTCCCGAATGCCGCGCTGGGCGTTCCTTTTTTTCATGTAAATTTTACTGCGCGGCGGAAGGAGGCCTAATTTTTTTCGCAAGGGCGGTTCCCGCCGCCATTTTGTGCGGCTGGAAGGGTCGCCAGGAGCCCCTGAATTTACTCTAATTACTTTCCCGGGATATTACGGCTCTGCAGAAATGTTATTGATAACAACTGCTTGTTGCCTCCGCGTTGTATGGGATTCTGTCGGCTGTAAATTGTTCTTACAATCGGTGATTATTTCTCATTTGCGACAAATATCGTCATTAGATCTTACGGCCTATTATTAGCGATACGAATGTTATTATTACTCTCCCGTCCAGCATTAAAGGGTATTTTTATTGTTGTAGTTATGAAACTCGTTTCAAGAAATGAAAATTTATCGTTTTACATAGCGATAAATTTTTTCGTATAAATATACTTTTTGAATGTAAATTTCTATTCATCTAATATCTTTAAGTCTCTCTGATAACATTTGTAAATTAACAAAATATATATCATATATTTTTTTATGTTAGTAACGACTAAATTTTCATAATTGGTATGTTATATAAACGCTTACAATAATCGAAAGAGACGTGAATAACAATTTGTCGAGAAATCTGTTTATTTGCCAAACAATAAAAATGATGATGCAACACTGTTTGGAAGTAATGCGCTATTGAACATGATGAGAATTGGTGATTAACAATTTTTCAAGAATTTTACAGCTGTTCTCTGTACTACCGCCGTTAAACGATACTCTATTTGCATTTAACGCTCTTAACAATAATTGCGACACAATGTGTTCACTTTCTAATTCAAGCGCAGCGTGTACGCGAATTTTAAAGAGTTGTTTAAATGTAAATGAGGTGTAAAAGGACGTCCATTTTCCTTGTTCAGTGTTTGCCTATGTTATTGCAAGTGCGACATTGATTAAAATCCTGACATTTAAAATAAATTATTTGAGCCATAGAGGAATGCCATTGAATGAAGTTACTTTCATTCGATCCATTGTTATTTGTTTGCGTTTGTCAATAATCAATCTAAAAGGAAATATTTGGAAACATTACATTTTTATTATTCATTTTCTTACAATTTCTTCGAGATTTGCTCGTTAAAAAAAATTTTACTTTTTTTTCATACGCTTTATAAATTATTAATAAAATTATTGCGCTCTTAGTTCTGTTTTAAAGCGAACTGAAAAGATACACAGTTTTATGTGTGATTGATTTTGATGCCACCTATATATTTGACAACATTTTTATGGATCTGGTGTTTTTTTTTCGCCAGTAACTCTCGACAAAATGGCGAGCGTCGGGAGATCACGTGCCGTCGGATAGAAGTTGCGCCGACAAAAACGCAAGTTTGTGTGATCGATTTTAATTGAATTGTATTAAACTTTCACTGCCGAAGCAATATTAATTCTTTGATGATTGCGCGCATTAAAGTTAGTATAATATTAACTTGAAAATTTTTTAATATGCGTACGATTTTACATTGTATCTTTCTTGCATGTATAGAATTCTCTGCGTGCCGTGTGTTATCGAAAATGACAGGATAAAATATAAAATATTTCCTCTTTTTATTTTACAAAAATATGATACAAATCTCGTTTAAATTATGTATGCGCGCGCGCGCGCGCGCGCGTGTGTGTGTGTGTGTGTGTGTGTGTGTGTGTGTATCGCGCATTATGCTACATATGAAATATACTAAATATGTCCGTGCGTAGCAAATTTCGACGTGAGTGTGTGATCGACTTAATTGCTAACAATTTCGCAATTCCAATGTCTGAAACCGTGTTACATGAGAGCTGTGAGAGATCATGGAGGAGACCTTTGTCTTCATTAGAGTATCGATCGGCAAGTGCATTACTATCGGTGCATGAACACCGAAATGAATGAAGTCAATCCCTCATGTTACATCGATATTATTACTAGACAATACTATTCAGTCAATGGTATCGGTATATTTCGTTCTCACGTGCGTAGTATCACTTATAAGACGGAGACAAAACGATATTGACGCTAGTTTATGTCGCTGTTGCTCACATCAGTGGAATCTTGATTAAAATATAATGTTTCTTTGGACGTGGGAAATCTTTGTAAGTATGAAGTTTACGTCGTAGGGACGTAACGATTATTACTTTGACGTCGTGTATTTTCTACCTTATATTTATTGCTATGTATATTTATTGCTATTTATTGCTATGTAAGCCAATGAAAATTGTTTTATGTCGGTGTGAATTCGCGTTAACCCCAAATCAATATTTGTAATGCACATACTTCGATTGTGCGCGCGGAACAATATCGGGAATAAATTTTCCGGTATTTCTATCCGCTTGCGGTTCATTGATAGACATATTAATGTGTACATGTGTAACGAAACAAATGAAATCGGCTTGTTACTTGTAGCTGCGATACTACGATTATACGTATCCAATAAACGCCGGAGGCTGCTGGAAGCTCAAGCTAATTCGAAAACGGCAACTGCGTCGTAGATATTATTCATCGGATATATTTCCACGGATATAGTAAGTAGTGAAAAAGGGAGTACTGAGTGGCGGCGGCGCGATAACCGCATTCATTATGCAAACATTTTTCTGAGTAGATGCATCATCCTTGCTGCGAATTCATTTATTTCATTTTTTAATTTTAGGATATTACAAGATCATTGTGTTACCGACTCTCTTGTATTTATATGCCATTATCTTTGACGAAGTAAAAAAGATTTATCGTCGATAGAATGCGCACACGTTATGCATTACAATTAGCTTGAATTAAAAAAAAAAAAAAAAAAAAAAGAGTCAAAGGTCGAGCTCTGTCGAGTCACGTGTGATTTATTTGACCGTTTCCGTTGGTTTTCTTATTTATACGCAGGCGCGCGGGGTTTGTTTTGTAAATTTTGGTACCGCTATGCGCAACTAAGTTGAAAGCATTACCACGTAAAATTTTAAACAGATCCGACAAATCCTACGAGCTACGAGCTACGAAATCTCGGAAAGCGCGGGAGGACCTAATGCCAAACAATTTCGAAAAATTCCGGATCGATCTAACCCAGTAACGGGCGTCGCACGTGTAACGGATTGAATTTAATCCCGGCCATTGTTCGTAACCAGAATTCACCAATCATACGCGGTTCGATCCAAACCCAGGTGCAGATACATCGTAGGCGGGTCGAAGAGTTCGACAGCAGGGATGCTCGGCTGCCTTCCAGAATTTGTTAGCAAGAGAGCTTTCAGCGTGAAGCCGCCGGTATAATGTATAATAAGTATTATATTTCGTGACTTGATCAGCCAATTACGAAGATTCGCTTTGTTTTCGATAACGAACTCGCAGACCAGATCTGATTTCGATGAGGAAAACAAAAGAAATTGGCGGTACAAATATGGCGTGCCTAAGTGCCTAAAGATTTTTGTAGGAGTTTCAAGTATGACATTCGATTGTTTTTTGGAAAGACATCTTTTCGAAGAGGTTGATTAGAATATTTTTCTACAATGTCTTATTTTTATCGATTCCTTCAAATAGAGAAAAGAAAGAGATTAATTACACGCAATTAATTAGATAAAATACAATTTATCTCTTGGACTAATCATAAATATAAAGAATAAGAAAGATTTTCGACATAAGTACACTTAATGAATTAAGGTAATTGAAAATCCGCGATAAAAAATGCGCAATTGTATTTTTAGAGATTTATTAATATCAAAATTCATCAGTGGTTTTGATATTAATAAATCCCAAAAATATAATTGCGTACTTCTTACCGCGCGGATTCTCAGTTGATCAATCAATCTAATTGATCAATCATAATCATAATAAATATAGAATATATAGCTATTTATCAAGTACTACTCATCTGCAGATATATGTCAAAGTGTTAAATTTGTAACTAGTAGTAGCTTTTATCTAGGAAATTAAATTATACCGTCGACATAATTGCAATTTTGTGATGACTAGAAATCGGTGACCGCAATACTATTCAACAGCCTTTGTGCGCGATGGTCCCTCCACCGATGGTTTTCTCTTGATGAGAGTGTGTTCGAAAACACTCGAGCGCATATTAAAACCGCACGCGTAGGGGACCGTGCGGATTTTCGATTCGCGCTGATCCTCCCCGGCGCTTCTTTGCCGACTTCCAAACAGGCGGACGCCACCAACGGCAACGGAAAGCGACAAGCGGACAAAAAGCGTAGTCACACAGCCTAATCCTTGAGGAGGCCGCTCGATATCGCCGGCCGCACGATCCTCCGGGAGGATTCGTTCCCAGGAGGACGACGACGACGACGAATGCTGTTGCCGCTGCTGAAGCCACGCGCGTGCGGTGGCGCATAATAAGCATTAGCCCTCCCGTTTATAATCGCGCGATCGGACCGCTTATCCAGGCCAGGGCTGCCTGGCCGCTCTGTGGCCCTTTGTTTGCGGAGACTTGCTTTTTCGAACACGGCACGGGGTCGCGGGGGAGGACATGGGGGATGAAAACGGAGAGCGAGATAGCGGTGCGGCGCGAGCGGGCCGGAGACAGAGCCAGAGGAACGGCACCCCTACAGAAACGAAAACGACGACGAATGCTAAACGATCCCTCAACCTCAGGCCAACCCTCGGCAACCCTCTTTTCCTCGTGTTTCTCCGCGTTGTACAGCCCCGCTGATAGGGCAGCGTGCTCGTCGGTGCTCGTCGTTGATGCGAACCTCGCGAAAGATGGCTGCCCGCCATTGTCCCCGCCCGTTTTGGTTAGGCACTTTGAAATATTATGCCGACCGTATCGCCGGTGATTACCTCTACGCCCTTGCGTCTATTACATTATATACGCTAGGACCGTCGACGATAAGCGACATCGCGCTGATGAGAACACTGCCGGCGATATCGCTCGGTTGCGGTTGAATTTCGTCTTTGAAGAATTTTCAGTCGGCCTCTGATACCCGAAACCTGATTTTCCTTTTCCTCCAATGTAGCCACCGGAAGAGATTTCACGTGGAGAGTAACGCATAGTGGTCCACAAATATTGCTGGGATTATCCTGATTTAGCTCCAATGTATCGCAGCAGACACCAGCAGTTAACCACGGTTTCCATTGAAATTATGGAAATAAAATTTTCATCTTATACAGAAAGAACGGTTTTGCTCAATTATCTAAAAATTTGGTCGAATACAGATTTGAAAATAATTTCGTTGGGCCATAAAAATAATTATGTAGTGTTCAAATTGGTTGCTAGAATATAAAAAAATTTTTTTAAAAATATTATTATCAAAATTATTTTCAGATCTGTATCCAGCTAAATTTTTAGATCGTTTAGTAAAATTGTTCTTTCCACATGTAACAGTAATTTCAATGTTACCTTTAAAAAACCTGTAAAAAAAAAAAAATCTAAACGCGATCCGTTGTGGCAGAATATTTTAAAGGATTCAATCAAAGTGAGAATCGTTTCGTTTTGATATAACGATTTTATTACGATTAACACCCGCTGATGTTTCTATCGACGATAAACTTTTATATATCATATCGTACTTGAGGAAAAATCGGCATTATTCCACTGGAGATTGTGGTCTTCCATTTTGCACCAATCGGTATTTCATTAAACATCGGTGAGGGTAGATCGATTGGATGAAATACAACGTCCGAGAAAAGTTTGCGAATCAGGTTTCCGAAATGCACACGTCAATAATTTGCATTCCAATATCGTTGCTATCGCAGTGGTATCAACTTTGATTATTATCCTTTTCCCCACGTTTGTTTCTTCTCTGTTGCATATCGCGCGCGCTTTTTTCCTCGTATCCTCTCCATATCGAGACATTAATTGTATCTTTATGTCGATAAAAATGGCTCTTTTTACGATAATATAAATGTTGCATCCGAATAGTCCAACCAATTTTAAGCTTATTTACAATTGTACGATGCGTACATTTAATTTTTATATCTCTGTCTCAGGAATCCCAAGTTTTTTTTTAAATTTAATTCGCTCCGTTACGAATCGTTATTACATTCTTATATTCTTACATATTTTACATTACATATTTCACATATTACAGAATCGCGTTTCTGATACGAGGCAATAAGTTAATCCTTCGGGTCGCGTCGGATTTATTGGTATAAAAAAAAAAAAAATCAGATGAATGATTTCGCGAAAGATCAAGATCCGTATTGCCATAGGTTACTTGCTTTATAAATAAGCCGCGAGAAAACGAGCGATTCGCGTTTTCATTTATTTGCGCACCCATCGCGCGGTATCGCGAACGTATCGCTCGCGACTAGTGCATCGGTCAGGTGCAGTTTGCCGTGGCTATGCTCGTTCATTTGACGGAGAATCGGATTTCATTATACATAGCGCGGCTAGATTGAACGGATCAAACGAAATGCCGATGAAAAGTTTGCAAATAGGCTTTTTAGAAGGAGATCAACACGATATCGCGTTGGTTTACATAGAAGCCGTCATATCGCAAGCCAATTCTGCGGAAAAGTAACATTATCGGATATTTTTACTGGATTTTAAGCTTCGCGGTTTGATTGCCGTTTTCTAACGGTAAAAATTCATAAAAGTAAAATTTGTTTTTGAGATTTGTACTTGCAAATATTGTAATTTTGATATCGCAAGGGGGGGAGGGGAGGGCGGGGGTAGATAACGTTGAGAAGCGACACACAAAAATGGCCTTGTATATTGCCAGACTCTATTGAGGATGGCAATTGATTATTTGGGAAGAAGAAATATTAGCAACCACGCGGCGATAATTCAGCGCAGTTTAATGTAGCAGATACTTTATTGCTAATATGTTCATTAACTTTTGCGTCAAGGTCATAATTTTCGCACACATATGCGCCCTATCGCAGAAGGGACTTCGCCGTGATTTAATGAACTCGGGAAAACTGTGCCAAAATTGAGCAATAAAATGGTGCCTGCCATTTTTGTATGCATAATGAGGGCTCATCACTTTCGCCTTTTAATTGATACACTGATTTACAAATCGGTCGGTGTTAATGAAAAATCAATATTTTTCGCGGGCGTCATTATAAACGCAACGCGTTAATACGCAATTTGTCACGTTGTGAATTTTACAGAAATAATTTAATGAACATCGATTACCGATTATTAGCGAAGCAACTGTATTTAAGTTGACCCTTCCGTCTCTCGTGCATCGATCTCGACTATTTCCGATTCCACTCTCATTTGATATCAAATAGACCATCCATCCACGTCGTCGTTTTAACGTGAAATTTTCTCTGTATCGATATCCGCGCAATCTTGGATTGATGTAAACATAAATTCTCCGAAAAACTCAATGAAAATATTCCCCATACTGTTTATTTGCCCGTATTGTTTTTGCACCGTTTGGATGTTACCTTTGAAACGATTAGCCTCGTGGAACAAGTTTTTATCAATTGGACCGTCGTATTTTCTTACGAAAAATTTAAATTATATACGTTTTCAATAACAAATCGCAATTAATGTGAATGACGTGCCACGCGAGAGTTGTATATTTTTGTAACCAGCGATGTAAACTATTTTTGGTTTCGGATAGTGCTTAAAACGATATAAAAGGATGAACAATTTTCATTTGTGAATCCGACGAATACATCTCACTTTTGGATCAAATAATATATATATATATATATATATATATATATATATATATACACTGATTATTAGAAGCTTATTTATCACATTCGATTCAGCACTTTTGATCCAGCGGCAATCTATTTTCCATCAAAATTGTAAATTTATCTTGCCATTTATTTTGGCACTGTCAATACGCTCCCTTTTCTCAAATCAAACGTTGACATTGTATTTACGTACTTACATGATAAAAAAAAAAAAAAAAAAAAACACATTTTTCATAGGGCTGTATCTTGTCGCGACATCGCACGCTCGTGTATCTATTTTGCTACTTACGTCATGTTTCTGTTACGTTCTATATTTAGCAACGAGGATGACTAAACATTTTGAGGGTCAGCCGAGTTAAAATTTCCCAAATTTCGTTTCGCGGAACCGGATAGATGGACGACGCGCGTGTGTGCAACCAGGCAGATTAATCAAACGGTAGAAAAATTGGAAGAGGAAGCTATTGACAGCCGGCGCGGTATAAAAAATAAATGAAATTCAATACCCGCGCCTGCGATGGGCGGTTAATAAGCAAAAATCTGTCAAGCAGCACCAATGGCGCACTTAATTAACGTCGTACGCCTCATGGAAAAACTTTGAGATATGTGCGATCAACAATTTATTATTATCCCTTTGTCTCGATTTCGCGTTGTCTGTTCAAATTATTGATCTCCTTTTGAACATGTGAACATCTTATTAATAACACTTACGTTTTTAATAATAAATACTGACGAGGAATTATAAACCGAATTGATGCGATATCTCGTTATTACTTATTATCCAGCGCATTCTCCATGTTGCATTAGAAATACGGTTGCATCCATTTGGTTTCGGAAGTTAATGTCTACAATTAGCGGAAAAGTATCTTATCTATAACAAACCTGTATTAACATTACTGAGTTCTGAGAGTATATATTTTAAGATTGTTTCTTTTAGAAATCCAATAGGAATTATATCAAAGAAAAAATATTATTAACTTTAAAAAAAATTATTTTTATATTAGAATATTATACGCAGGTTTATTAAAAATTTTTTTATGTTGCATATTTTTCTTTAAACTTTATATTTACTACAGACCAGTACTTTTTAATTAAGAAATTAAATTAGGTTTTATTTGTGCGTACGATTAGTGTATCAATGATTAATTTATTTATTTATATAGTTATTTAACGTATAGATTGCATAGAAATAGAGATTAATATTAAATTCCTCGACCGATAATTATTTCAACAGATTTTACTTTAAACAATAAAAAACGCATTCAAAAATGCGATCCGACGGCAAGCCGACGGAATTTCGCAGCTATCCGAAAGAAAAAAATAGAAGTATTAAACTTAAAAATTATTTAAAACTTGTTGTTATGGATTATGCAACATTTATATAAATGATGCATGACACATATTTTGGAATGCCTAAGAAAATTTAACTAATTTTTTAAATTATAATATTCCCATCTTGCGAGAGTGTCCGTCGGCAAAAGAATTCTTTACTTAAAATGATTTCACAAAGCATTGTCGTCTTAAAAGCTGTAAAATAATTTTCTTTGTACATTAAGTATGTAATACAACAGTATAATAATACAACAGTTTTCAGTTTTTTGATACAATTTTTTAAATAATACATTTTATTGAAAGTTTGATAAAAATAACTACAAGAATTGATATTTTTTTCAAATGTGTCATATATAAATTTTATTGATCATTTGTGGAAGCATAAATTAATTATAATATAGTTAAAATATAATATGTGTTAACATTGAAGCTAGTTTTAAACAAAAAAATACAAAAATTTTTCTTCTTTTGTAAAATTTTGTGTTAGATGATATGATACGTAAAAAAATCTTTTTATTTTTATTAAAATTTAACGAAAATTTGTAAGATTGTACAAAAAATTGATATTTTTATAAGAAAAATCATAATCGAAACGAAAAAAAAAAAGATTTAGAATGCCTTATTTTTTATTTAGAAATATATTTTTTCACGAATAATGAAAAAGATACTGCAAAATACATATTGATATTTTTCAGAATCTGCAAGATTTCCAGTAAATAGTAATTCAAACGAGATAAAATCGAAGATATTTGCACGAGCCGCAGGTCTCCATTTTTACGCCAGTAAAATGTCCGACGGGCGGCGAATGGCGCGCTACACGACGAAAATACATTTTATCTTCTCGTTTGGCAGTTGTTAACAGACATTTTTACGTAATCTAAGATTATCGTATAGATCCACATTAATTTTCACTAATTGTTGATAGAAATTTATAAAACTGTCCATAATTATTAAAAAATTCTTTCTTGAAAGATCTTTGCTTCACTGATTGTGACATGTTTTACAAGATTTCTCAAAAATGCTAACAGAAAGTAACAAAGGTTGCTAATTTACAATCCAATACGATTGTCGCTTTTTTATTTCAGAGGATTGTATCTTTGCTAGTTTTTTTGTCGAACACGTTAGAATTTGGCGTCGCTGTTTTACGCGAAAAACGCACGTATGTGACATTCGATAGCGAAGAAGGATTATCGTAGGATGTTCTTAGCGAATTTTTGACGAAATATCAAGAACAGATTTACTAACTGCGACGGCGCCGTGTGAGCTAAGGCCGCCATAAAAATTCAGTGATTTCAACCGACGGTAAGGGCAAGGTCTCCTTTCGTCTCGCGTGGCATCGATTCATGCGCACTCGCACTTTCCTCCATTTTTATTCGAGGCAAAACATGTCTCGCCCCATGATCTTTATCGCGGACGATAATCTACGTTCTAAGGAAAAGAATGTTTCGAATATGCTTTGCTACGCGGATATTGATTTAACGAAAAGACGGAAAGGGGAAGCCACATCCTTTCCTCGTCTTTTCGTCAATAATATAATAATACTTGAATCTTTTGTAACGTCTTATTTATCGTTTTTCACAGCAGCGTATATTCTCCGTTGTATCGAACGCACGTGACGTCACGTCTAATGCATATTAATACGTATAAATATCTCCATTTGGCTGGACAAACATACGTTTTTATAATGTCAAGCCCTGTACATCAGGATCCAGTTTGATTGTTGGGTTTTATGTGGATTTATACTATATCAATAACCGCAGTAATAAAATATAATCGCGGGACTGTCGTTATTAATTTTTCAATTCCCTCTTTTCGTTTGCTTTCGTAAGTTACATCGACAATTTGAAGCGCGTCAACTTACATGTATCGATTAACAAATATTCGACGACTATCAAATGGGGATCGAATAATAATAGCCTCCTTTTTTTTTAAGCTCGTGACGGACGGCCGTTTCATAAATGCATCGTGAAAAATGGTAATCGGATCAAATACGTGATTCTGATGGGAAAAGAAGTATAAACCGAACCTCTAAGTAATAATGAAGTAATAAAGGTTAAATTTCGAAGTTAATTACGAACCGATGACGCGGAACGTAATTTTGTCTGATAGTGGCCCATTTTCAGGTTATCGTAGCGAAAATTATATTTAACGTAATTATTTTGTTGGCAACTACGAACTTTAACCTTCGCATCCGCGTTATAATTTGCGCGCGGTCCGTCGCCCGTTTACATTTATCTCGGCCGATTTAAATATTTAAATAAATATCTGTCAATTTTACATACATTATTAGTTTCATATTTGTTTTCGATCACTTTCCGTTTTCAGCCGCGCTGAATGTTCCGCGCGGTTTTATTGTTAGTAATTATTATCGAAACATTTATATATCTTCTGCTTGCAACATTGCGCTTTCGATTTCCGTTGTGCGTGCGCCTGTTGTACATGCGGGTTAACCAAGAGGTCTATATCTTCGCGTGATGTTCCTTCGTTCTGAGAACTTGGTCGTTCTGATGTAATTCCCACGCGTGGGATATCATGTAATTCACTTTACGCCCGACTTTGCGACTTGAGCTCTCCTCTCTGTAAAACTAACGTTTTAATCGTGTAAGAAGGGGATTTCCCGTTTTACTTACAGAGGAGAATAAAAAAGTAATCGACGGAAATCCTGGGGAAATCTAAAGACCGAGAAATAGCGTGGATGACCTCCGGCGATTAGCGAGCGTTCCTTCGTTTTATCCGCGATCAGAAATGGAAAGTGGATCGCACTTTCGATTGCCGACAAAAAAGAGAGATGCGTAGAGAAAGCGAGCGAGCGAGCGAGCGAGAGAGAGAGAGAGAGAGAGAGAGAGAGAGAGAGGGGGGGAGGGGGGAGAAAGGAAAGAGTCGCAGAAACATGAAATGTACGTTCTATATTACGTTTCTATTTCGATTGATTGTAATTAATTGAACTGTTTCTCCGCGCAATTTAAATTATTCACGATAAATGAAAATATAGCTCGCGACAGTTCTGGTTTTTACGAAAGGCGCGTTTCGTTGTTTCAGATCGTGAATTTATTAACACATTTTACACGCGTGGAAAAAGATATCGGGCTCGGTGGAAGGTTAGGTGATTCCGCGGATGTCCGACGATCTTGACAGAAAACCGATCGTACAAGCACTTTTGCGGGCTCCGGAGCTAAACGCATGTAATTACATCGTACCTCGCTTTCGAATAATGAGAATAAAAGAATGCAAAATTAACATGTAAAACGTTAAAACGACACATTTTGCACGATAGAAACGGGCTGTTCAACTGTCATCGTAATAGTCCGATCGATATTTTTAATTAAATCACGTAATTTTTGCAAAAACATCCCGTACTTCTCGTACACGAAAACAACACTTCATTATGCATCACAAAGCGCCAACGTGTAGAACAGCATTTTAATGTAGATCAATCGAATTATCTGAAAGTTCAGTTTGAGTATCTCCTGCATGTACGTACGTACGTACGTACGTACGTGTATGTGTGCGTGTGTGCGTGCGTGCGTGCGTGCGTGCGTGCGTGCGTGTGTGTGTGCGTGCGTGTGTGTGTGTGTGTGTGTGCGCGCGCGCGCGCGCGCGCGAGCAGTAGTATTACAAGTTAGGAAATATGCCGGCTCTCGTATGACGAAATATCGCGAGCTACGCCGATGGAAGGTCGGAAATTTTTCAACTACTGAAGCACCGAATCGGCAAAGGCCCGAAATAAAATTTGCTCTGCGTCGTCCTCGCGCCCGGCACCGCAAATACGACGAACATCGAAACGAACTTCATGACGATTTCATCGACCGATAACCGCGATTGGTTTGACGTTCAACCGCATACCTATGATTTGATAAGGTTTGAAAGGACGAATAAAATATGAGATTTATTAGAAACGAGAGGGGACCGCTAGCGTCGTTATCATTCGCGAATTTACAATTAGCGAACGTCATAAATTCCTTTTTCATAGGTAAGAGTTTGCTTTGGGCGAGGCTTTTTTTTTGTAATCGCGCCGCCTAAAAATTGGTTTCATTTCCCTAAATCCTAGTTTAATTAATTTTCTTTTATTTCCTTTTTGCATAATAATTACAAAGAGAGAGAGAGAGAGAGAGAGAGAGAGAGAGAGAAAGAGAAAGATGAATATACAGTTATGAAAACTGAAACCAATTCGCGCGTGTTTGAAAAATTTAAGATGCGATCATACATAAGTTTTGCTGGAGTTTAATAAAATATTCTAAAAATATATTATGCGAATAATAACTAATGACGAATAATCGTAAAAATCTTTAACACAGATATTGCGACAATATGAATTTAATAAATTCAATGAAATAATGCGTTAATGAAAATCTCTTTTACATCGACGAAAAGCTGGATGCACCTTATTCAACATGCGGATAAAATGGTAGATGTGCGCGATCGAGCTTGCATAAATCCTAATATTTTTTGTAAAATATTATTCCCAGCATCCTTACACGACCGTATGATAATTACGCGCTGTATAAAAAATATGCGCTTCGTTCGTTGTCCAGAATCAGAAATTAGAATACCAAGCACGCCGTCACGGTGAAAAGCGACTCGTACTTCCATGAAAAATACTGGAATGTTGATTCAGCAGTCGGAGAAAAAATATTTTTTTCCGTAGAACGCGGGTGCAGTGGGACGTTTCAACGCTTGTACAGGCGTTATCAATGCTTTACCGGTGAAGGTCGCGGATCAATTTCTTGAAATCTGAGTAAATCTACAGAGATACACGATGTGTCAATTACAAATAACCGCAATACAGAGGTTGTAGCAATATTTCATGGTCAGATGAAAATAATTTCAATGTTGCTGGGACAGAGAAAGTAAGAGAGAGAGAGAGAGAGAGAGAGAGAGAGAGAGAGAGAGAGAGAGAGAAAACAAATTGTTTAAAATTGAATAAATTCAATATCTGTATTATTATTTCTCTTTATCAATTCTGTTCGACTATATATATTTCATTTTAAGTTATTATTCAGATTAAATTTTTCTTCGTCATTAATATTTCAAATATCGGTGTGTTTTTTAATTTGATCTAAAAATTTCCTAATTAGATCATTTTTGTTATATCGTACACGAATGCATGCGCAATGAAGCATTATAAATATATTTCCATTTTTTTTACGCACTTTTCACGTGACCTCAATTCTTCTTTCTTCCTTTCGATGACAATATATCGAGAACTCACACAATAAGCACACTTCGATATCACACTTTCGATTGATTTACACAGTCGAGCGGAAAAGCAACCGCTTGTTACGAACTCTTCGGCAATCGAAGAATTGAAGAGATGCTCGATACAAGGGGGGACTCACTGTCGCGAGTTCTGCGAATCTTCTGTGAGGAGTATCGTCGGTCCCAAGTTTCGTGGGACCCAGATACCATTCTGCGGGGAGTAGCCAATGGGATACGTCCGAGGGAACGAGCTCGTCTCCACTTCGTGGGGGGCCAAAAGCGCACACGTACCACCTGTTCCCATACGTGTATACGGTACAAGACGTGCACACATACACACATACAGACGACGCAAGAAAAAAAGAACGATTTTAAATCAAGCATAGCTCTCGGTTCTCAGGAGATGTAAAACGCTCGAGATCAAGAATTCAAGCGAATCGTCATTGTTGTCATTTGTTAGCTGGATACTTTTTTTTTATTTTCCCGGGAGTATATGAAATTGTTACAACAACTCAATGATATTGTACTCCATGATCCATCGCGAGTTATTTTAACGAGAAAGGAAAAGTTACTCGCGACGGAGCCGGCGCGTAATCAAAGATGCATCTAAGGCTCTATTGGAGCACGGAGCGGCGTACGCGAGCGTAGGCGAGCTCATTTGCGGGATATTACATTTTATTAATATTTTTATTAATATTTGCGCGGTAAACATTTCAAATTCACGACGGTGTGCACGGTGTGCGCTTATAGAAGCGAGCGGCGTTCATAGAGGAGCACGTACACGCAGGCACACCGGGACACGCGATTCTTCTCTCCTCCGCGCTCCTCCTTTCCCCCCTTAACCCCTACTCGGCCCTTCGCCGTTACGGACGCCGTATGCTCGAAAAAGAGAAAACGCGCCAACACGGACCTCGTTCGTTCGCTGGGCGTAATTTTTTTCCCCGCTTCGCGTTTCGAAAAATAGCTCTCGGAGAACGCGCCGAGAGCCGGCGCCGTGCCGCGCCATTCGCGGTACGTGCATAGACGAAGGGCTCGAGCTCGAGCGCTAATACGCGCGTGTGATTATCCTTTTTCTCCGTGCCGGCGTTTTATGGAGGAGAGAGAGAGCGTTACGTACGGAAATATTTAAGGTCTGCTTTGCGAGAGATGTATGGGGACGTTTTGTATAGAGGACCCGAGAGCTAGGAAACAACGTGATTTGCGAGGGAACGCTTTTCAGACCCCGGGCCCCGCCGCGCGAGGAGTCCGACTCTCGTGCACGTACCTACGTGCATCGCCCTTTACTTTATTCCCGTGATGAAACAATTTCGACATTAACTGGCTTTTCTCACCCGCCGCCGCCGCCGCCGCCGCCGCCGCCTTCGCGAGAGAGGGTACCGCGCGAAATTGCGACGTTCAGTCAGGGAGACATGAAGATAACGGCTCGTGTGAAAGAACTGGTTAATTTTTTTTTTTTTTTTTTTTTTTTTTTACAAAAATGCAACATTTCTTATTGTTATCGTAATATTCTAGAGATTCCACTTGAGATTTTGTTAAATTTGTCGTGCAGATGATGCGCGCTTTTACAAGTCTGGTTACTATTCGGCCAATCTTCGCGACAAAGCGGAGACTCGCATGACTCGTAACATCGCGTCGAGTCTGCAAACGAGTTTTGATGCACAAAGGGAGAGACGCCGTCAATCCCGAAACGATCTCTTCCGATAGCCTGACATTTCGTTGACGACGAGCCGCGACGGCAATCGGCGCGGCGTCTCTTTATTACCGCGCCTGTTTTGCGACGAGTCGAACAAGTTATTTCGGCGCGTAGAGAGTAGGTGTACTCTCTAACTACCAGCAACGTAGTTGAAAATAGTGGAAGCGTCGCGAGTAACGACCATATAAATTCCGCGGAATTGCCCGATGCGCGTTCGTTATGTGTGCCAGCGTGAGGAGGAGAGCCGGGAAAAGAAGAAAAAAAGAGGCGCCGGGACGCGATGCGCGCGGGTGGACGGCGCGGTACCGGGACGCGGTGCTGCGCGGCGGGGCGGCGGGTGTTTGAAAAGTTGAAGAAAAACCGTGGCGGTGTTTACCGGAGCCGCGGGTGGAAAAACTTTTCAGACGGCGGCTTTTGAATGGTCGTCGATCGTTCGCCGAACACTCCGCCGCGCCGCGCCGCGCAGTCCGGTTTCACAGCGCGCGGATTTACCGGACGTATTTTTTCGCACGAGAGAGAGAGAGAGAGAGAGAGAGAGAGAGAGAGAGAGAGAGAGAGAGAGAGAGAGAGAAAGAAAAAAAGAGAGACAGCGAGCTCGCGCGCCTCTCTTCTTTTTTTTTGCGCTTTATTTTTATCGGTAAATTCGTCGTAAATTTATCGGGTACCATTTATCGCGCGGCACGCTCCGCGCGAACGAAAGTGACTTTGTAAAAAAAAAAAAAAGAAAAAATAAAATTCGCTCGGCCTTTCGATATAGCTACTTTAAAAACGTCACGACAAACGCGTTACGCGCTAATTAAGATGTGAATTAGCGGATTTCTTCCCGCGATCGTTTCTTATCGCCTCGTGTGAATAAACCTCTCCGACGTAGATTACCTTCCTCGCTATTTAATGAAAATATAACGAACCGTGTGTTTTCGTAATTACATAAAATCTGTTGCAATTGTACTGCTTAGTCAGAGTAGGAAGGATCATGCATAACTTCTGTCTTATGAATTATGTATTATGCGCGAAATGTGTTTATAAATGCGTCGAAAATTGTGCGTCCTAATTATGTGGAGCATAGCGAATTTTTCTCTGTATCAATTGTTCTTACCGTTCCCGGTAAGTAGATAACTAATGATTGCAAAACCACGGTAGACGCATGCTCGTTGCTGCCTAATTATCGCGTTTCCGAATCACAGCCCGAGGTACTAATTAGCAATTATTCATTTGATCTGCGATACTTCCTGACGTAGTTACGCGGCGAGAAAAAGTTCATCGATCCAGCGAATTTCGTCTCGTTAACCTGATTTTAGGGAAATCATTCGTATCGCCGGTTGTGTCAATCTGATCCATTGTGAAAATGCGAAACGTTTGACCGTAATCGACGAAAAAAAAATCTCATTCGGCGATTAAGTCGGTCGTGAAAAGCGCAGATGATCCCGCGTGTTCATTGGCCTTTTCCTGTCTGTGAAAACGATTCTTCACGTGCGATGGATTTTATTTCGTTCTCCACTCGCCTCTCTTCGAGGTCGCGATCAAGTGGAAATTCCGTTACGAGATTTGTTGTTCGCGATCAGCTCGCGAATACCCCGCGTTTGAGGCGGTCTATTATTACAACGTATTAGCGAAAAGACACGAGCGGAGTTAGGGACGGTAGGCGAGTCACTCGCGACGAAGTGATGAACCGCGCGAGTGGCACTGGGAATCGCGGCATAAACGATCGGTTATCTGATTACGATTAATTTCCATTAGCGATTATTCCATCGACATAATTCGATCCCTATTAGCTACGATCGACGGGATAATGCCGCGCAGTAATAAGAATATCATTACCGCGGCGTTTGCCATGGTGGAGAACGCGGAGGGCAACGCGAACGCCGGCAACGCGGACGCGAGCACCTTGGAGAAGGCCGTATGTCTCCGCGCCAGCGGGAACTCGCGAGGGTGAGTGGGGGGGGGGGCGGAGGGGAGAGGGAGAGGTGTATCTCTTAATGAAGCGAAGAGGCGACGAGGCGACGATGAGATAGCCCGACCGTTTGAGTTTTCGATCGGGCGGGACGAGATAATGCGATTAACGCCATGCAAAATTGGACCTCTTTGAGCAACGTGTCGTTCGGTCGGCGATGCAACGCAGTTACCGCGGGAAAGGGCGAGCGCGCAATAACGTCGCCCGGCGTTGCCGTGTACCTACGTGTACCTTCCAGGCACCAGTCAAAGTGGTGGCGATTTTTAGGGAAATTTGCAAACGAGAGAATTCACGCTTGAAATTTCAGCCGGTTAATCGGCGCGCGAAGGGAGATCGACTGACGGAGATATCTGGTTTTCACGATAATTGCCCCCCCCCCCCAGGGGGCAATTGCACTTTATATTCGAGGAGGCGTACCTTTTACTTTTGTCTGTCGTTTATTCCGTTCGTTTGCGGAATGCCGGTATTACCCGAGCGTGGGCACCATCTTCCACTCATCTGCTTTCCGTGACGGAAAGATTTCGGTGCGGGCTCGTAACCGTGCAGCTTTGAACTGTATACACTTTGGCTCGCACACGTTTATACGTCCGTCGTATACGCGCCTGTGATTGTTAAAAATATTAGACGGCTTAAGAGAGAATTAAAGAAACACATTATTATAGAATTTTTTTATTATGCTGCATAAGCAGCTTTATTAATATCCTCATATGGAAAATGTTACTGCAGTAATGAACATAGAGGTGAACAAAAATAACGAATGGAGGTGAATAAAAATAAATTTCTTACTAAGTACAACAGGCGAAATATTAAAATATTGAAATAACCACTACGTTTATCGTTCGCATCCGGCATATCTGCGTCCGGCGATTTCATTCTACAATTTGCGAGTGATCGAGCGAGCGACAGAGAGAGAGAGAGAGAGAGAGAGAGAGAGAGAGAGAGAGAGAGAGAGAGAGAGAGAGAGAGAGAGAGAGAAAGTGAGAGAAGATAACGGAGAAGACAGAACGCGCGGACGCGGGGAGGCGAATCTACGATTTCTACGAGGGCCGAGGGAAAAAAGCAATCGTGCGAACGAGTCTGCGACGGGAGTCTGATTCCCAGTGTGCGGAGTGAGCGATCGGTTGTATAACGCACGAGGCCGGACGGCGGACGTGCGGACGGAAACGCGGTGTAATCCCGCGATAGAGCCGCGATTCGTCATCCGCGGGGGCCCGGCAAATGAAAACTCTTAATACGCAGCATTGTATAAGTTAGATTGGAATCGCCGCGGCTACCATCGGTAGGGCAGCGATGGTGTCCCTACGACGACGACACAGATTGAAAGCGTCCCGCGCGCGCGAGACAGGCCGCGCGCGTCTCCCGCGTGTCGCTCGATCGAGACGATCGGGGTGACCCATTGGTTGCGATTCATCCAGCACAGAAGCACGGGGTTAACGCGGAAGAGAAGTATGGCCTACAAAAATACAGATTTCCAATAACCGATAGCGGCGGTCTCGCTCGCACCGCCGTTCATCGACACCCTCCTCGCCTGTCCCTCTCCCACCTGGACCGCGGACACAGAAACAATACAGCATGCGCAAAGCGGTGCTCCCTCCCCTCCTCCCGCAACTCACTCTCTCTCTCTCTCCCCCGCGGTCTTCCCCGCTCTTGTGTGCTCTTCCTATCTTCCTCCGTCTCGGTCCTCTGTTTCACTCGGTGCGTCATTCTTTTCCCGCGAGTCGGCGCACTCTCTTTCGCTCTCCCGCGCTCTCCGTTTCTCCAATGAACAGCTTTTTATTTTCCCGAGCCTCGATCCGAGTACGATCCGTGTGTACAACGAGACCACGTGTCCTCCGTCCAAACAAACAGCGCACGAACACTCCCCGTCTCTCTCTTCCTCTATTTTTCGCTGTATTCTTCTCTCTCTCTCTGTCTCTCTCTCTCTCTCTCTCGCTTTGTCTCTTCATCCTTTTTCCCTCACATCCTCGATTCTCACCGATTCTTCATGATATCATGCTCTCGCTTCTCTTCCAGCTCCTCGCTCCATGCATCTTTCTCCCGTGAGTGTCCCTGCCTGCCTCTTTCCTCCTCGTCCCCCTGCCCCCTCTCTCTTTATTCTCTCTGTCTCCATAGTTCGCACGACGGTTAATAAACCATTGATTGGATTGACACCGATATCGGGAGCGTTGTTCGAGGTGAATGAGAGGTCGGTGGTTCCTCGATCACCCACGTTCTTCAATGTTTCTTCTTTCCCCTCTGGCTATCTCCATCGGCCACCCTTCCTCGCTATTTGTCACTGCCGCAGTCTCAAATGTGATTTAATAACGATTTATCATCGCTGCTATTTTTGTAAGCTGTAATAAAGTCATCCCCCCTGAATTTACTTATAAACTATATGATGAGCAATATAAGAGAAATTATATCGAACATTTTTAATTTTTAAAAATTTGTAAAATATGTTAACGACAATTGTAAACGGCAAAATTAACTTCGATAAATCGTTGATAAAGTTTTTTCTCATACTTGCAAAAATGCGATTTAAATATCACCCGATTGCTAAAAATGATATAAATAACAGTACGCAGGAACGTTTTAAAATTCATGTTTGCAGACGCAGATAATTTTAACGTGTCTGCTGTTTAAAAAGCTTATTGAAAAGGGATCTGTTTCTCTTACAAACAGAAATTATACGCGCTTCGGGAAAGTCCGCCGGTTAAACGGTGGATACTCGTTTAATTATCGTATCCCAATCGAGCGCCCGTAAATAAAGTTTCACCAACGTTAGGCGTGCATTTCCGGCATTCCGCAACGTCATCCTGAGACAATGCGGGCCCGGCAGGAGGAGCAGTAAAGCACGGACGTTTAGCGCGGTGCCAATTTCACAGGTGCACGGTTCTCGAAATGGGCCGAGCCGCGTTACCATAGGGGATTCGCAGGAGCCGACGGGACGTACGGCTGTGCGTAATATCGGTCATTGACAGCGATAGTGTTTCGCAACGTTCCGTAGAATGTGCGTTCACGGTCACGCACGTACCGGGTGACATTAATGCTGACCCACTAATGAAGATAGACCGCCGTCGACGTGGAAACCTGAACGCCGATCGATCGAACCGGCCGATGAGTAAATCGTTTCGCTTGTTTCGTTCTCGTTTGGTGAATATCGTATCTTCGCGAGACGCCGGAAGAGTTTCGTTTTCTATTTTTCCGCGAGTTCGATACATCGATTTTTCTCGACGGTCTTTGAACCTGCCCCTCCCCCCCTTCGCTTTTTGAAAATCGAGAAAGATAAAAGCGAGAAGCGATAAAAATCGAGAAGAATAAAACCAGACCAAAAAAGTGGTCAATTTTCTATATCGAAATGTGGACTGGAAGTGATGGAGAGGAAATGGTGAGGAAATTTTAAACCTGAAGAAATATGATATATGTGTTTGTTAAATTTTATATTTCTTCGACGTGTGTCGTTGAAGCGCATTCTCTGGCGTTTCTCGCGACGGTCTAACGGCATCTCACGGGTCATTATGTCAGGCGGAATTGAAACACGTGGAGTCGGTCCCGTGTCGAACGGTCCTGAAATTGCATACCTACCGTTCCACCCAGTATGCAGTTTGGTTGCACGTATGCGGCTGTTAACGTGGCACGCGTATGCACAGTAGCATTGGACCACGGGCCGAGGGGTGGGAAGGGGGAAAGGGGGAGAGGGGAGAGGGATGGGTTTGGGGCGGGTCCGAGCGAAGGGGGTCAATGCGCGTTAATTGATCCAGTGTCAAGGTCAAACCTCTCTCGCGCGTCATCGCATTATCATCGATTATTGGACGTATCCCCCTGGTCAGTTCTCAGAGAGCCGGTCCGCCGCGAAGTGTACTGAATCGATAGCGGATGGATCGATAAGATGACGATGTTAATCCCGGCTTTAATAGCAATACGCTGATATGATTAGTTTCAAGCGAATGTGCCACCAAATGGCGGGTGTTCCTCCTGTGTCATGATTGATCTACGTATTTGACGTTTAATTGCGCTCACGGTTAATCCGCGACGCGGATTAGAATGGACTTTGTCAATCGGAATAGAGTTTAACTCTTTGGAACTGAAAGTACTTCGAGATGTCTTATATTCGATACTCATAATCGTGTTCACGCTGAAAGAAGGTAAGCTCATTTTTTTTTTTTTTTTTGATTGACGATATGTCGAATTGTGGAATTGACCGTATTCTTTTTAACGTGCACATAATTTTAACTTTTTATTACGTAGAAGTTGTTCGCGTTTTATTAACACAATCGCAGAAGCTTTAAATTGCGTACAATTATTATATTCAAATACGAGCTTAGAATTATTTTGTTATAATTATCTCTCGAAATAGAGGCGCCATTGATTAAGCAATCATGTAGGAGTCAGCTTTCAGCTTTAATTCTGGAGATGGGTTTCGATGTATCAGGGTGATCTCCCGATTGAATCCACGTTGCGCACGTCCGTCACGACGAAGGTCGCGAATTACGGTTTGCAGAGCGTGGTCGGGGGCGAGCGAGTCGGCGAAAAGCGAAGAAAAGAAACGCGGCGTGCGAGGCGTCCGGCCGCGGTCGCCGCAATAAATCGGTCAGATCGTGCCGTCGCTCATCCCTGCGTGGACACAGTTTCCCGTCGTGCCGTCCGATTTTTTTTTTCCTCCCCCGATGTCAGCTGCGGCATCGATCCCAAAACGAACGGCACGAAACGAGCTGGACGTCGCGCGTGGCCAATGGTGAAGAGAACGGGGGAAAAAAAAGCACGAGAGAGAGAGAAAGAGAGCGAGAGGGGGAGGATGAGAGAGAGAGCGGAAGAGAGACGATACGATACGATGTTATGCGAGAGCGAAGTGGCGACTTGCGCAATGGCCGTAGAATCGGTCGAAAACGAAAGTAGATGACGTGGCTGGATGCGGCCGGCAGACGGACAATAACCAATCATGTGCAATTAACCTGTGACACCATGACACCTAAATACTCCCGGACACCTATATAGCGGTTATGTTCCCATTATGTGGCCGTATCGACACGTGTTCCGTGCCGCACGCTACGCAACGCAATGCCAGCACACGCCGCACGCCGCACGCCGCACGTCGCACGCCGCACGCCGCACGCCGCACGCCGCGCCGCGCCGCGCCGCGCCGCGCCGCGTCGCGCGTTGCCGGCACACATTCGCGCATTGTGCGATATGTCGTCGACCGCCCGCGCATAGACGCCCCCGCGTGTATGCACGCTGGACATATTGATACACAGTTTGATACACACCGATTA